>NW_007728929.1:22581-38775 GCF_000696425.1 Galeopterus variegatus
ATAATGATGCAGTGGTCCTGGGACATGGAAAACCCAGAAATAATGTCAAAAGCAATGCTTCGTGTTTGGATCTCACCACATCAAGTAAAAATAGTGAACTTAAACATGAAAACGCAATTTGCTCCTTCTAAAGTACACAGTTATATCTCTTGCAAAAACAGACAAACAAAAAAAACCCCATTCATTTCCAATGCCTCAAGGTAAAGAGGATGGCATCTATCAGAAGTGCAGAGACTGTCTGAAGCATTTAGAAGCAATCTTTTCATAATGCTTCTTTGGGTGAGGAAGTGGAGTTATGAGTTACTCAAAATTCATAAAGATTATTGAGTTTACATCCTTACAGATCCGTCACCATTGTACCTCTCCATTATACTCCAGCCCAAAACTATTGAGAACCTGTCTCTGGTACAGGACGTTCATCCATTTTGTAGCATTACTGCTTTGCTGCATAAAATAAAGGTTCTGTCCCATTCAAAACAAAACAAATTGCTTTCAGTGGAACCAGCCTGCTATAACTACACTGAATTCACGGTACTCATTCTGTCAGTGTTCCTTTATGTAAGTGATTTTAACAGGCAAGTAAGTTGTTATTTCACCAAGTTTACCCCAGATTATCAAGTTGTGTGTTTGTGCCTGCTGGGCTATTTGAATGATTACCGTACCCCCTGAAACCCTCAGCTGGGACTGATTCTGCACCCACGGCAGCAATCCCTCACGGTAAGGAAGGCTCCTAGACAGTCAGCTTTCCTGCTTGATGAAATCCAACCTTACAGCTCATCTAAACTGAGCCTATGGGCTTCATGCTTTTTCTGCTTCCTCTTCACTTAGGTCTATGGGAAGTTATGAAACATATTTTTCTAGTCCTCCCAGGAGCAAGGCCAGGTTCACAATTTGACCTCAGAAAACACAGCAGTCCGGCAAAGCCAGACAGCCTGATAGAACTGAGTATTAATGCTCTCTGCCTGGCCTACGCAAACCACAACATGCAGCATAGAGCAATGTTACTTATGGGAAATGACAAGCAATGGATCAGTGGGGGGAAAATAATGGGATTTAATCACGTAAAAATATCACAGGAACACAGCTCCCTTTCAACAAGCTGCCCATTACAGGTGAGGGCACAATGTTCTTATGAAACTAACCTCCTATACTTTATAATGGAGCTGCCTAACCAAATATTTTAATCAGATTAAAATCCTATAGGATTTTAATCTTGACATACCCAGAGATTCTAGTTCCCATCATGCCAATATCCTCCCCCCTCCCCCTGCCCCAGGGCAGGGAATGATTTTAAACAAACATAAAAAAATATCTATCTATGCATTAGATGTCTAAGATGTAAGAGGAATGATCTCAGGAACAGTTCAGGCTCATATGAAAGACCATCACAGACTAATTAAGGACACTCCTGCTGAAAAAGGAAGGCTGACCCTGTAGGCTTATTTACACAATTTCTAGCCAAAGGGCTGTGAAGAGGAGCCCCAGAGGGGGCATTTCTATCTGAAACCCAAGGGCACCTGCATTAAGGAAACTAGTGTAAGTGAATCCCTTTGCTCAGTGACAGAAGAGAAGACACAAATACTTCGATTATCTTGGTATGGAATATATGTGCTGGCTCTCTTGGATTCTACATAATGAAGTACATTACGGCTTATTTATTTAATATTATTATTACTTTTTGCACTTAGCTATGCATTCAATTAAAAGGAGGACATTTTGAGGCAAGAATGATGAGCTCTTTAGACAGAAGGTAGTGATTCAAAAATTGCAAAACTTCAGCTTTCAAAAATAGCCTAAGTGACCTCTTGCAGTACTCTGACCACTCCGCAGCAAGCAGGAGGCAACCCCTGTGAAGAGCGAATTCTGGCAAAGTTCTCTCTTCACAGATGATGCACAGCTTAAGCTATAATGAGTTTTTGGGTTACAAATGCTGAACGCATTAATATTCCTTGATGATAATTATCACAGTATAAGCACCTTTCCCAATGTGAGTAGCATAAAGCAACTGAAGCAGCATTTTTACTACATTTGAAACAAGCTGGAAAATGGGATTTTCTCCTCTTATAAACTAAGGTCAATATACATCAAGCACTGCATATTAAACACACCTATATATGACCCCCATTACATTTTCTTTCCCTTCTGCTTCACATATACCTAAAGCGATCTCCTTTATCCATTCTTCATTATGAAATTCTTGATATGAACATATATGTTATATACATAATCTCAAAATGAAATGTATTACCACCCCATCATAATGAGTCCTATGTTTCTCCTTATGAAAATACAAACAGCAAATAAGATCAATAAGCTGCATTTTACAGATGAGGTGTGTCTCTGTGCAGTTTGAATGAATACTGTGGTCACTGGCTGCATATAAAACAGGAGGAAATTAGCAAATAGGCTCCTAGAAGAACCGAACACACATTACGTATAAATCTGAACAAACTATCAGCCTTTGTCTTTACACCTTCAAAACTAATAATACTATTAAGCATTGAAAGGTTTAAATGTGAATTCTGACCCACCAACATGATGATGGTAATGAAGTCGGCATCATATTTACTGGCAATATTTTTCATAAGGCTTTTAGAAACCAATTTTCATTCCGGATTAAAAGAACAATTACTGTTATTTGGATAATAACTATCAAATATTATAAGAAAAAATGGATGAAGACTATCCATTATGCATTATATCAGTGTGTACAACAGTATCTGTCTAATATCCAGTATTTGTCACAGCATATCAAAAATAGAGGCTGAAAACATTCAAGGTACTCTACCCCAATTTGATTTGATAATAGGCTGTGAATGGAGTATACATTGATTTTCCCTCATCTCTCTTTCTTCCCCCCCCCTCCTACTCAACAATAACAGAAACTATTTATTATAAAGCTCCATCCAATGCTAGGACAGCTTAATTAAGGTCTTTTCTTTTTCAGCCTACTATAACGTCATTTCAGTACTCTATGTAACTAATCCCAACAGCACTTTGACTTAATAGTGACAAAATGAAAGCCAGTTTGAACCCTTAATCCAAAGAACGTGAACTGATTTAGGTATTTTGTAGGTGTGAATCTGCTGAACTCATCTGTACTAAGTTACCCCACACTTCATTTAGAAAATACGCCACGCTACAGCTGCTTCAAGTTCTCCAACATCATTTTTACTTACGTGCTGCAAAAATGTCTTAAAATCCCATTTGAATAGATGGTAGGGTTATGAGGGAACCTTTACTAAATATTTAACAGCACTATCGGCTTATTAAATACTATAATGTGAGAGCCATGAAAGCATGATATACAGTGCTCGCCTTTTTTTCAACTTAATGCTGGAGCTCATTTGGAACACTCTGCAAGCCCATTCATCAGTAGAACTGATGCATTTTAAAAAGTCCTCATTTACTAGCAGATAAATGTGGTTACAGAACCTTTTTTGGTTTTACTGTGCAAAATTTGCTTTACTATAGCTAGAAGAAAAAAAAGTCTGCACAAAACATTTAAAAGGCCATTTTGAAATAATATGCAAAAGCTAAAGGAACACAGCTTTGAAATATAGGAAAGTAGGGTATGCTTTTGCATCACTGGAATATAAATAGAGCAAAACAAGGCAAGAGATTTACAACCGATAAAGTACATATATTCATCAGATCTGGAAATAATATCCCAAATACATATCATATAATGAGATCACCCATTGAGGCTGTTGCTTTGACCATGACATTGTTGGCAGCTGACTTCATTTGTAACTACTCATAATTGCTTTTTCAGAAAAAGGGGTTAATATTATTTTTGCATACATTATGATATTTCTAAGTAAAATGATGCCTTTTAACAAAAGTTAATCAGAATATTTCAATCTTTTACAGTAGCTAGAAAGTAGGAATTCTTTCTGAAAAGTTATTCTATTTTATTTTCAAAGAGATATAATAGAGCCTAATTTAAAGAAAACTCCTTTTCCACCAGAGGCCTGCAGAGTGAGCATTTATTCTGTAAACACTGTAACAATGATTATCTGTCCTCCTAGTTCTCAGTGGAGACTCTTGCTTTTGAAAATGTCTTGTGGTGACTTACTAAATTCAGGCTATTTCAATTAGTATTACTGCACATTAAAAATTAATTGCATTACTGAGTGGATTAAGGTTTAAATTTCAATTCTACTGTATGTGCATGAGAAAGGACAGCTAAAAATCAATACTCTTTGGCCCGCAATCGGAAGTGTGGATGGCCGAATAGCGTGGGACTGGCGTCACTGGCCAAGCAGTTTTAAAAGACTTGATAGTTCAATTGAAGGTGTGTCACTTCTAATTCTAGATTTTAGTTTGAATGCTGCACAGTAGCCCAGCCTTAGAGAAGGAAAAACAGAACAACAGCTGCACTAATGGACACAGGTACTAAACTTACAGCAACAAAGGGATTAACAGTCACCCCAAATTCACATATAATTATCCCTAGGTTGAAACCTTGTTCATTATTCTATTCAGTAAGAGCACAGGATCTCTGACTTCAATTCACATTATTTTGTTATTAGTTACTGGGTGAGAGCAGTTAGTTGGGGGCAGGAAATAGGCTCTTTTGTAAAGAGAAAACCTACTAGTGTATACAATATTCATAATGACTTTATCTATGTCTTAAGGAAGCCTAAGAAGATATTGAAAATACAAATCTTTTCTTTAAGCAGTAATCCCATCTAGACCCCTTTTGTAAATTATTAAATCTCTTTGGGGAAAGACACAAATCAGGATGGGTAATAGTTGATCATCTTGACTACAGATTTATAACATCTACACAAAATGTGTGAAAAAGAAATGTCACTTTAATTCACAGTCAATTTGTTCATTTGAGAAGAGGCAGATGAGGGACATTACAAATGAAGTCAACACAGTAAAGAAGCATTGGTAAAGAACTGCAAAGCCAGCCAGGATATCTGGTTTTGGAATTGAATGGTGATTGGTATGTGCCTAAGAGGAAAAAAATGGTGTCTGCGATGTTCCTCAAGATGCCCTCTGCGTTGCACTGGTGGCCAACAGCAAGTACAGCAGCAAGAGAGTAAAGAAGATGGGAAGTAATAATAACAATAAAAAGAATAATCTGTTGCAAATGGACCCCAAGGTGCAGTAGTCATCCCCGTGCAACAATCACCCTTCACTGCAATTTACGGATGTTGCTTCATTACAATATAGCATATAAAAGGGCATCACAGAAAGTGCACTATTTAGAGCTACACGGTTAAAAACAGCACATACCACCCTAGCAAGCACCGTCAGGTGGTAAGTCAGATTGCTCAAAAGTGAATTTACCTGTTTAAAAAAAAAAGAGATGCAACCTTTATACAGCATAGCGATCAACCTGGGGGGAAAGGGAATAAAAGGTAGCAGGGAAAAGTGTTTCCTTAGTAAAATATTAAAGGGATTCCAAATTAATCTGAATTAAAATATCCTTTGAAGATGTAAAAATTTGTGGCTTTGTTAAAAGGAACAGATAATATATGATGTCTCTTGGTTGGAAAATATAAACAGGCTCTCTGCTTCCTATTTTTATCCTCCATAAAATGAACTGAAGTGATGTTTTTAGGTGAACGTTAACACTGCAAATTCAAATTAATATTATCTGAAAGAGAGAACGATTCATTTTCTGATTCTCGCCTGCTCTAGTTGCAAGTCATACTTTTCAGTCAGTGCTCAGAAGATGCTGAAGGAACGTGGTCAGGGGAGAAAAAGAGATTCTTTCCTCACCAAGGATCATTGAGTATGTCATTGGTTAACTCTTGCTCTATGCTCCTCATTAGCAGTACTCTCAAGTTTCTGGTTATCATATCCGAAATATTAAGACATAATAAGTACGAAGGTGCAGATAATTGGATATTAACCAGAACATACTTGACTGGGCAGGAGGTAGAGCCCTGCTTAAACTAATCCTGCAATATATTAATCACCAATTAATGAAAGGGTTTCAAATTCATTTTCTATTATAGAACACCTCCGAGTATCTAAGCTTTTTCTAACAAAATGAGTTGGAATAACAGGGTAGAAATTCTTTAAAGCCATTGTCAGGTAATCATGAAAACTATAATTAGAGCCTTGATTACTCTTTACTAAGTCTGATGAAAGGAAGAGGGGACACTTTTCAAAGTTCAGAGGCCTTTGTTTAAATTCCAAATTTATCCCTTTAAATGGCAGAGACATAGCTAAATATTTCATCAGAGAGCTGTCATAATATTATCTAAGTGAAAGGAAGAGGGGACACTTTTCAAAGTTCAGAGGCCTTTGTTTAAATTCCAAATTTATCCCCTTAAATGGCAGAGACATAGCTAAATATTTCATCAGAGAGCTGTCATAATATTATCTAAGCCTTCCAGCCTAGACAGACCTCTAGACCTCCAACCTAACAACAGATGCACTCTGAAAATATAAAACCAATTAATGGGAGTCCAGAGAAGTCCAGCAAAGACATGCTTTATACACAGTAAACACTAAGTAAGAATATGTCGATGAAGATATTAAGGGATAAAAATCTTGTCTAGTTGAAATGTCACCACCACTTACTTACATGCAAATAAAGTAATGCTAACAAAAAAGAAAAAAAAAAGGAAAAAGAAGAAAACACAAAGAGGAATAAAGAGAGAAGGAAAGTCATGTTTCTGTGTTTCCATGGGCTGTGAGATGGAGTCTGATACATCTCACAGATGCTCAATTAGTTTGGTTTTAAAAGCCCAGCTATGCTTCCCAGAAAAATTTCTGCGAATATTCACTGAGTTACAGAAATTGCTGCCAAAATGCCATTCATCTTAAAGATAAAAGTAAAATTTCAAAGTACATTATTTTCACAAAGGGATTCTGATATTTTTTCATACTTAAAAGCTATAGCTCCCAAATACTCTGAAAAAGACTTACATTTTTACGCCAGAGAAAATAAGGTGTTTTGCTTATGCAATGTGAGCAAAGAATTAAAATGATACTATTTCTCCATTTTTCCTACCTTTATTCACTTAATTTGATAAAAATAGGTAAGAAAACATGTTATCTCAGGGTTTTTTTTCATCCTGTTGTTTGTTGACTTTAATTTTAATAATTCTTAAATAAGCGCTCACAGCAGACGAACTAAGATAGGCTGGCAAGTAGTTCCCTTTTATCAACAATTTTGCCATAGAAATACACAAACATTTCAATGGCTCTTCATTAGCAAACAAATCAACAAGTGATATTTTAATGCATGACTTTATTCTGTCTCTGTGGGGACTGCAGTTGAGAGTGTGATGTACAGTACAGAGAAAGGAATGATCAGCCACAGTGTCCCAGGGCTCTCCCTCCATTGAGGACTTCGCAGCCTCTGCTTAAAGAGTGCATTTAATTGACTGATAGACAGTAGCTCCTTTGTTCACAGAAGACAGCGAAGTAATGGCAGCTTGAAAATCGTACCATCTACAGGGTCTCCTGAGACTAGTAACAGGGGGATATGTGTCAGGAATAAATAAATAATCTAATTATTAAGCCACTTCCTGTCAAGTTAACTCCAATTTGTTGGCTTTTGAAGGCAACAAAACGAGGCATTTTTCCTCATTATGCTTCTCTTTTTATACCAGTGGTAATCACAGGCGGATTAAAGGGTGCCTGATTGGTTTTTTTGTCAAGGAACTGAGAAGCAGCCAACAGTACAGAAAAACAGAGTTGGGGTTAGAAGAAATTTCATGCCTGTCTCCTTTCCAGCTCCCTAACAGCCCACACGGCTGCCCCATACAGAGCTGCCAGCTGTACAGCAAATGTGTACCCCTCCAACTGAGGCCTACCGGGCCACAGGCGCCATCCTGAGAGCTGTGAGATACCTTGCAATCTTGGCAGGTAGCTACTGCTGTCATAGGCATAATTCTAAAGGTGACCTACGAAACCGCATCAGCTCACCAAATGCAACAATACGAGCTGCCGAAGCTCAACACCCACTCTCCATATTGGCTCCCTTCCTTTGTTTACTGCTATCTGTGGCCCTGTAACTAGGAAATGACCTATGGAAACAGGTCATCACAGACCTTTTCTTTTGATGTGTAGGAACTGATCCTACAGAAATAGGTCATGACACATAAGTGTGCATGGGCGTGTGTGTGTGTGTGCGCACGCGTGGGGATCTATCTTTATTTTTATTTATCGCTGATGACTTTCAGTGTCCTCCATTAAAAAATGTGTTACAAAGGTCATTCAGAAACAGACACTCACATTTTATAATAAGCATACCAAACCATGAGTTAAAAACAGGTACATGGTGGCATATTCTACAGGAAGTCAAAGGTGTGGGCAAAACGAGACCCACAAGCCCCGTCATTGTGTCTCGGCCACTCACATGGTGCTATCCACCTGGCACAGCCTCCCTTCCTAGCATCTCTGTGCAGAGCCTTGTAAGATAGGCTGGCATCCAGGAATTCTGCTGAAAAACAACATTCTTCTGAGGCCTCTTTAAGGGTAGCGTGTTCTAAAAAGTAACAAGAAACTGAATTTTAGATCTGTCTATGGGCTCAGCCAGAATCCTCAGCCTCACGGAAAATTAACATCATGAGAAATGTCTAAGAGGTTTGCTTTGGGGTTTGTGAATTATAAACTACACTAACTGCCAGTATTTTTCACTCGTGTAAATCAAAGCTGCTAGACACAAGCTAAAACACACAACAAGGATAAACATCCTGATTTGCCTTTTAAGAGCTTAACACTGAAATTAGGAGACAGACCCAGAGATTTTCATTCATAGTTACTTAAGAAATAAGAATCCAAATAACCAAGATAAGCTCGTGAAAACTCTGCCTTCTTTCAAAAAGTCTTTTTTCTTTAATTTCCCTTTGTTTTTCGGAAGGCAGGTCATAGAGGAGTCTTGATAAGTTCCTGGGACCCCTCTTTGCACTCAGGAAGCACTGTAGCTACGTTATATTTATGTCTGCGTTCGTCCTTCCTGAATACATCTTGAATTTTTGTTAAATTGTACAGATAATTAAACCCTCTTCATATTTACAGTCTGCTTCATTGGTACCATGAATTCTGTTTTCAGTTACTGTCTGCAAATTCCCTCTCTGAACAATTTCATACTAAGCAATAACACTTCATTTTACATAAGTTTTATCTGATGTCCCCACACAGAGCCGCCAGCTGTACAGCAAATGTGCGGTTCTCAAACTGAGGCCTACCAGGCCACAGGCTCCATCCTGAGATCTATAAGGCACCTTGCTGTCATTGGCAAGCTTTCCCTGCTATCACTGTGACCATCGCTCCACACTGCACACAACTTAAAATCATCTGATTATTAGAATTTGTAGCCCACACTCCATTTTATCCTTTATTTAATCTATCCCCAGATCACACATTTGTTTAAATGTTTTGGCTGGGTTACAAATCATGCAGCCATCTGCACAGTAGGTGTGACACCATTTTTTAGACAAAAGTTACGTTACAAACAAAGATAAAGTCATTTGAAATGCTTTGGTGTTTGTTATTCTGCCTGGTTCACTTGGACCAACTCTAAGAAATAAATAGAATTATCTGTGTAAATCGATGAACATCTATGAAAAACAACACCCAGCAGAACGCCCAGCTTGCTCCATTACCTACGTTAATATCATGACAGCTGAGGAGAGATGACCTGGCCCACTTCTCACTCTCCTGTACAGATGGCTATTAAAGAGAAAGTATCCCTTTTGTATGGTCCATGTAGAAACCCTTTATGGGCTTTTCAAATAAGCCAGCATTGCCCACATGAGGGAAGCTTTCTGTTACCATTAAACTGCCCAGATTTCATCGTTTTTAATCCAGCTCTTGATGAAATAAGCCAGTATTTCATCATATTCAACACCAAATGCTTGGTTCTTAATTCCCTGAATTTTGTAAGCAATCAAATAAATATTCAATCAAATAAAGTTGCTATTTAAAAAAAAAGATTCAATACTCCTCTCATTTAGAATGGATGCAGATCAAGGCTTTGAACAATCTTAATGATTTTGAGCTTCTTAGGATAGTGTGGAGATCATACACACATACGTATATTATGTATCTATATATACACCCCCCCACACACATAGGCATTATTGTAGATTCCTTTCTATTCTTTTTTTAAAAAACAGCCAATGAAAGCAAAGAATCTGAATGGAAACATAGCCCTTTATCTTCCTATGCAGAGACCCATATTTTTGGATATTTCCCATTAAGAGATATAAAATCCAAAACCACTATAGATCTCAAAATATTGGCTTTAGTCTATTCTAAAGCAAGAGCACTCAAGCTGAAATGCTTCAGAAGTGATACTGAATGTCACGAAACCATAATGAAGATTAGTCACATAGGACACCATCCACTGAAGAAATGAAAGGAAAAGAATGCCACTTATGACCTTGGGCATCAAACAAATTGCAGAATGTATGAATGTCACTCGCCACAAGAACAGACTAAAATCTCACCACACTGTTCAGAACTGATTTATGCATTCTTTTTGTCTTGACATCAGTGACATGTATTATATGCAGCATAACACACAGGGTCCATATCTTCTCACATTGCTGTTGAAGACTTGAATCTTTTCATAGTCTTTTAAAAATTATATTTATCTACAAACACTGAGTATTAAAGATATGAATAAAAGTAGCCAGTATCATTGCATTGGGGTTTTCATGTTAGCTATAGTTTACAGTCCCAATTTCTAGTTTCATTTTTTTAAGAAGTAAATATATTTACTTCCCCCAAATGCTTTAGCATCACCCTTGATCTGTGTAGGAGGTGTTTATTGGTGACTACTTCTGGATTTTCCTATCTCATCACAAAACTGGGCATTCTGACACCGTAGATGCAATTTTGCCGTTACAACACTGGTCTTTCTAATCAGATGAAAAATATGAAAAAAAAAAATAAAACTTATGAAGTAACCATTTCTAAGTATATTTTTAAAAATCATTCTTAGGTCAGTGGTTTGTACGCATTCCCTTCGTATTCTCCACCCATGAAATTTGAAAGGGGAGAGATGGAAAGGGCCATAGCTATATCCTGACTATTTGTGCTCCAAAGTCCATGACTATAGTTACCAGTCCCAAGGATAATGGTATTTCTCCCCTTTGATCATTTCTTTGTCGGGCTGACTGGCCTTCGATGGGAAGTGTACTGCTAGTTGTCTACCACCAGCCGCTTGCAATTTGCTCACTGTGTTTCATGAGACAGTTGTTTGTGGCTGTTTGGAACACATTTGTCTCTTTGGGGATTTATGCACTAGTTGCAATGCCAGCCTCCATAGTGATAGAAATTTCTTTCTAACTAAAATAGATAATTAGAGGCTGGTAATTATTGGTCAAGAATTATCAGAGTGAAAAAATTAAGCTTCTCATAAATAGTACTTGGCAATGTCATCTCTTGATATTATCTCATGCCTAACAGCCCTTTATTCAGAGCACTTACAAATTTACTCTCTGCTGTTGAGCGTCGTAATTTTATATGAGGCAATCCCTTTGCTGAGTTAAACACATTTAAATTCTCTGGGTTCATCTCTATTTCTGTTAATCCATACCCAATAATAATAATAATAATAATAATAATAATAACAACAACAACAACAATAACAGAAATCTCAAAGAGGAAAAATAACAATAAATATTTGCTATGCTGATAAAAAGAGAAGGGTGAACAGTGAATTAAAGAACATAATACATCATGGGTTCATTTTGTATTCTCAGGTCAAAAGCCAACGTAAACTATGTGAAATGAACAAAGGAAGATAAGAAAAATTTTCTCATCTGCACAGACCTTAAAAGAGGAAAATCTTTTCCCCAGGAAAGCTGTCAAAATGTTTTGTAACTCTTTTTTGTGTGTGTATAAAGAAGAAAAGAAGCCCCTAAATAGTCACTGGTCTGATTTCTTACTGAAACTGTCAAAATGTGGTGAACAGTGAGTTTTCTTTTTTCCATAATAGACATAAGTCAAATCCCCAGTGCATTATTACTGAGTAATTATTCCCGCAACTCAGACCGTGTGTCCACACCTAGCTGCAAAACAGCACTTAAGAGCACCCCCGGCATGTACCTGGTAGAAACATTGATGGTTTTCCTTTCACAAATGTCCCTGGCCAGTAGCCTGAGACCAGTACATCCAGAAAGAAGTGTGGAGTTTGCTTGACATTGAAATTGCATTAAAACATATGTGCTACATAGAAACAAATGCAAATGACTTGGTTAAGGAAGGAATTTAAAGTTACACCTCATTGGGTCATCTGCAGATCTTGTTTTCCATCAGGTGACATAATCCTTCCTCTAGACTGATTGAAATGTAAAACAAAATCTGTAAAAATGTTTTATACCCTCTTAACAAAAAGAGTAAGAGGCTTTTCAGATAGTCTCTAATCCCTCTTCCCCTGCTAAATGTCTAGTTGAGATTATTTTTTGATTAGACAAAAAACACACACAGATACACAACCTAAAAATACCTACCCTCAGTGGAGGTATTTTAGCCAACAAAATAATGCTGCTTGCCTCATTTGAAAGACTAAGTACCACACTGGGATTTTAAAAAAAGGATACCTTAGCCTTTGTGACACCCTTCCTTTTCCCATTCTCTCTCTCTAGATATTAACAACACAAATGCAATTTAAGGACTTGGATGCATGGTCAACAGATAAAAAAAATTAAATGGATTCTATTCATTTGTTTAGGCCTCCAGTGCAGGAGAATTACATATTTTATTATTTAAAATAGCATGAATATTAAATAACTAGGCCCTCTGTGAAATGGAACTGAATTTGCCTCTCTGATGGAAGGTGAGTTGTTAAATGCTTAGATCCCAGGAGGAGGTGCGTGTCATATTAATCCGCCACATGGTAGAGGGGAAAAAAGTCTTGGGAAGGCACTAATGATATTTTTTTCATTTTATCTTTTGAGGAATATAAGATCAATAAAAAAAGAAAAGGTATAAAGCAGTTTAAAAAGAAGGGCCAGGACAAACCAATACTTGTTATGAGCAAAATGATACTAAAATTGGAAAATCAGAAAAGTCCTCTTACGTTCAACATTCAGTTCAGATCCTACCTGTGCAAAAGGACATCAATACTGTAGTGAAAATATATTCAACTTGTTCATCTGGGCAGTAGGATAAATAATAAATCCAGAAACAAAAATAAGTATACATTGAATAGAACTAATCAGAAGCATGACCACAAAATTTCACTGAATTTTCTATAAACTGCAAACTTCCAAGAAATGCTTTCACTTAAGCCCATGGAAAACTGCAGCATGCAGTAGAATCATGAAAGACTGCCACCAGCAATCTCTACCCAAGAAATAAAGAGATGGGACATATTAACATTTATCATTTGGCAAGAAGAATTCATTTTTCCTAACCCTGCCACCCCCTGCCAAAAAAGCAGTTTCAAAAGTTTATATAGGATATTTTTCAGAATCCAAAACAGAAAAGAATTGCAAGAAAACACATTTTTTCAACCTCTCTTACGTGTTGCCATTATTGCTGAACACACAGAAAAGCTGTCAATGTTATTCTTTTACATTGAAGAGTATATTCTTTAATGTATAAGAAAATAACTAATAATATTGGTACTTACATCTAGAAAATGCAGAGATAACGTGATCAATATTTTAGCTGTGATGTATATGTTCCATTTTGCACAATTAAACACTTAGTCTTTTATAAGCAATAATCCTACTAAAGACCCATCATTTGAAAACAATAAAGCAAATCCTATTGAAAAACTATTAATCAATTTTCCAACATGCTTTTGAATTTATCTTCATTAATTCATATGAGAACATTACAAGTTTTGTTATGGTCAGTTTTAATGATCAATTGGAGCAACCCTTCTACAAAACTGTCTTAGAATACTGATTAGTGTATAATAAAATTTGTTTCCCCCTGAAAATAAGTTCAGAAGCTAAAATGTTGAATTTTCTTTCCTGTTTTACAGAGTTTCATAATAGGAGAGCATGAGGTTAGTTAGACTTTTTAAATATTATACCATAATTACTTATGGTATTATAAAATACCAGGAAGTAAGTATGAAATAAAAAACTCTCACAGCATAAAAACACAAATGAGTAACAAAAATAGTACAAAGTAATAGCAATAGTCATTTTATTAGTGGGAAAAGATCTGCTTGATAAAGTTTAATTGGCTGGTAAAACTCTTAGTGTTATTACTAAGTGCTTATCAAATTAAAAAACATAGACGGTAACCCCCAAGGAGTTAAGGGATAATGGGACAATATGAATAAATGAAAAAATTATCCTTTTAGCTCTAACCCATGTGATAAATGCGAATCTTAGAAACATTGTCCTGGAGTGACCAGAGATCTTTCCCAAAACCACTTTTATAAAAATCTATGGATAATTTGGTGGGGGAATAAAAAATGACTACTGAATTCTTTACATGATCTTTATGATCGTGATTATTTCCAGGCTGTTGAAACTATACATATAAAACTATTTTATGGCAATTTAAATTATTTATGTTTCCCTATAACAAAAACTCACCACTTTAGATTTTGAAACAAAGATGCTTAAGCAACACACAGCAGTGCCATTACCATAATAACTTCTGAAATTAAAACCTGTCTAAAACTCTATGGAAAGCTAACATCCAGTTCATTAACTATTCCTGTTAGTTTTCAATAATGCAAAAATGATTAGAAGTTTAATTTGTTAATCACCTGTGTTTTGACTGGCAGTAGATACATAATCCTCTGCAGAAGTCTAAACTAGCCCTTGCAGAAAATAAAATGTGCTAATGTCTTATCAGGGCTAATAATAGTAATAAAAAAATCAATCATGTCTAGATAAGCCATTGATGGTCAAATAATTAATTCATTTTTAAGTCTGTTTAATTATATAGGCACAGATGTACACAAGTTGGAGAAAAATCCATTTGTAATAAGTTTTAGACATCACTCACCAATCATGTGATTTGCAACATGAACCTGAATATCCCATTCATTGTAGAAAACCATCTGACACTTGATACATTGATAGGTCTTCTTCTGAGAAAACAAGTATAAACAGAATTACTTAGACACATATACTTCTCATGGTTTGATTAAAAAAAAAAAAACATACAGCATTTTTCTGAGATGCTGGTCTTACATACATTGCTAACTAACCTATTGTGGGCTGCTTGGACAACCTTCCATGAGTTTTTTATTAAGATCTGTAGCTTGATCCCAACACTATACTTTCAGTTGCACACATTTAGAAGAAACAGAAGCACATAATTACAGCATAATATATTTTTAAGGATTCCTAAACTCAAAATCAGAAGTTAGTGTTAAAAAAATGTGTAACACATGGCTGAGTTTCAGAAACCAAGTCTTTGAAAATTGGGCACAATTTCATCCTGACCAAAGTAAATATGGTGTTGCTTCTAGAAATCTATAAGTAAAATAGCTAATAAGTTAAGATTCATGGAATTTAGTTAAAAGATTTAGAGATTACATTTTTTAGCTCAAGTCTGAAATTAAGATGATGTTTCAGAAGTTGCTAAGTACTAGCATTCAAATGCATACATTCTCCTATAAAGAAATCAGATTATAATGAATATTTTAATACGGTTTTATCATTTTACACAACAGTCCTGCAGAACAGGTAGAGGAGGGTTTTTATTATAATTCTCATAGCATAAATGAAGAAACTGAGGCCCAGAGAAGTAGAAAGATTTGCCTGATATCACAGTGCCTTACAGATGGGAAGAGAAATAAGCACTCTTGATTGTAAATGTCAGGCTCTCTGATAAAAGCAGCCTTTATGATTTCACATCTTTATTATTGAGTCCCAGTACATATTACATAAATCAATAAATAAAGCATTGTTACATTTTCCAGAACACACAGTTACATAAAGTCCTTTATCACAAAACTTAATGTTTACAATTAAAAAACATCCTGGAAAACAAAAGAAACTATTATGAAATAATCCACTTTAAAAATCTCCCAAATGGGAGAAAATTACATTTGTGAAAAATCACATAAATGACATTTTGTTATAAGCATTCTTATAGAATTATTATTTCATCTGTAGTCATATAAAATTGTTTTACTAATGGATTAATAGGAAATATTAGTCCGTAAATTACCATCAGTTTTAAAGAACTCAAGTTCTTTAGAATTTAACAGAGACAAAGTTAAGCACAAAAACTTAGGGTCATTAAATTTGAGATTAAAATTATAATCATTAATGTAATATTTTC
>NW_007728929.1:39186-40051 GCF_000696425.1 Galeopterus variegatus
CACAAAAACTTAGGGTCATTAAATTTGAGATTAAAATTATAATCATTAATGTAATATTTTCTTAAGTATTGTAATTTAACAAAGTATTTTCTTTTGCAACAGCAGACAACATTCCTTGCAAACCTCAGAAGTATAAGGATATTTCCAATGGAAGCTGTCGAAATAATCTAATGGTCTTTGTACATTAGGCATGTGGTGAATTGCTTGGGCTGAATCTAAATCTAACATGAATTTCAAACATCCTGACAATCACCAAGGAAGATTTACTACACTGAGCTGTTTACAAGATGCTTTTGATGGTGACATATAGAGCAACATGTGTTGCGTAAATAACATCTATCCCTTTTTTAACAATATTTCCCTTTAGAACTAGTTAGAAGATATTTCTTACTCCCTGATGACCTACATTATATATTGTTTATTAGCATACTTCAAGCATTATTCCTGATATGTGACCTTGCTGAAAAACAAAGAAACATAAACTTAATGGCTAGTCTTTTCTCTTGTTAGCACAGTAAAACATACAATATGTCTAAAACTGTCTCCAAAAATGATGACTGATGAATATGTTGGTGGAATATACTAGGGCTGTATTTTTTCCTGGTCTAATAATAAAGAATAAAATCTCTTGAAAAGCCAAAATAATGAAATATTAGCACTTACTACTATCTTCAAAATGGACTGACACATTTGAAGATCTATTTATGTAAGTTTTCTTTTGTCATCGAAAGAAAATGCTTTTGTCACTACTGATAATTCAAATACTAATTCTCTTTCTTTACTCTTAAAATAGCATCTAAAATACTACTTTCTATTTTTATTAACAAAGCCATATTCTTATCTATAAATTCCCAAATTTGCAGCT
>NW_007728929.1:40335-41825 GCF_000696425.1 Galeopterus variegatus
TATTTTTATTAACAAAGCCATATTCTTATCTATAAATTCCCAAATTTGCAGCTCGATAACATTAAGTATTTAATGTGATCAAAAACAATGTACCATGGTTCTAAAACACTGCAGCCCGAGCTCTCCCTCACTGTACTTTTCACATTTTCCAAATACAAAGCAATGGTATGCAAATTACACTGTTAAGGGTTTCCTAAGTCATGATGTAAAATTCATTCTTACCCTCAATTTTTTTAAAAAAGTAAATTTAAATGACCTTTAAAGCATCCCTTATTATGTTTATAGATTCTTGGCAAAATATTTGAGAGACCCCTGCATGCTGATCCACCATCTTCAAGTAAAGGAATTCTAACCTCTGAACAGTATCCGCCTTGGGGAGCTCATTCCTTGGAGATGAAAACCATTCCAGCTCTGCACCACTGAGATTATGAGGGAATCTGTCCTAATTCTAGGCCCAAATCTGCTTTTCTGCTACTTTCATCCGTTGGCCCTAACTCTAGGCTCTGGTGTTGTAAAGAGCAGGCTGAATCCCTTGTCTAGAGTGACAGTTACATTAACCCCTTTTCAGACTGAAAATAAGGTCGTAGTGTTAAGAAACACTTGGAACAACCTTCCATCCTGGTTACTTTCCTCCAGCCCAACATTTTAATAAATAGAAACCCCTGATGAAGCCCAAAACTCCAAGTGTGAGCTGACCCTTGCAGAGTACAGGAGGACTGTCACCGCCCTTAGGACAATTACTTCCATTTACACAAAAGACAACAAAAAAAAAGTCAAGTGAGCTCATTTCTTTTAAAAGCAGATAAAAGTAGAAACAGAACTTCCATTGTGTGGGCCCCAGATTGGCCTTTATCAACGCTTAAGTTGTCAATTTACTTGAAATGCTAATTTACTACAATTTTTAAAAGAGACTTTTTTCATTAGCCTTTTTAAATGTGCTACTTGGGAGTGGGATTGTCATTTCCTGATTGTTCTCTTTTGTTTTCTGATACTGATAGATGTAATTATCAAGGATACAACTTTTTCCCAGCACCTCATTATTTTTGATTGATTTTGAGAACAATTTAAATGTGCCTTTTTGACATTCTTGTTTTCAGTTATACTCTGGTTAAGGTACTCAAAGACTTTCAGAAAAGAGCATCTCATAAATTAAAAAAAATGATTAGAAACCTTTAATAATGTATAGTTTTAAAAAAACTATTCTGATTAACCCTATTACCCTCCATTTGATCTATATCTCATTAGCACTTAGCCTTCACATTTAGTCTCACCAAATTAAAAAAAAAATTTTAAATAATAAGTCTCAAAAATTATATTTTGTAGTTGTAAATTACATTGATTTTTTTTTAAATAAACAAAACACTAAGTGCATTAAAAAAAAAAAATCAGTGAGTCCACAGTAACCCTCAAAAACAGAAAAGAAAAAATCTCAGTTGCCACCATTGGAGGTGACTGTTACACAAATTTCTTTTTCTGAAAATTGGTAGTTA
>NW_007728929.1:42385-45340 GCF_000696425.1 Galeopterus variegatus
TCAGTTGCCACCATTGGAGGTGACTGTTACACAAATTTCTTTTTCTGAAAATTGGTAGTTATAGGGTCAGAAGCACCTTGCATTTTTTAGGAGGAAGTATAGTTCCTGTCTATTTGATGAGGGAAAGCTCTTCTTTATAGAAGAATGGCATTAGAAAGGGTGTTAAGAATAGGAATTCACCATTTTGCAATGCCAAATAAAATGGTTCAGGATAATCATTAATGAATGCTGAGACTATTAGGAGAAAGGTTACTCAGAGATACTCAAATTTCATCCTTTGATGACTCACTGCAAAGAGAAAGATGTATCTTTACAGTAAATTTAGCTGATGGTAATCTCTCTACCCAGACTATTTAGCTTAGCATTACTAATAATGCAACGTGAAATGTGCCTCTTTATGTGACGCACTATGAGTACACATCATCATCAATGAAGCATCTTATCTAAAATGTGTACCTGAATCTAATCAAGCCTTTAGACCTAACAATCCAGTTTTCAGTAAATACTGGGAAAAAGGAACAAATAATACTATCAGAAAAAAAAAATGTAAATCCAGAATATTCTTCAAGAGAACTGGCCTATTATCTTCAAAAAGTCAATGTCATGGGGAAAAAAGGTAGAGAGATTGTTCTCAAATGTATGAGACTGAAAAAGACCTTACTAAAATGTAATGTGAGGGTTCTGATTGGGGAGAAAACAGCTATAAAAAGGTTTTGAGGCAATTGGGGAAATCTGAATATCAGGGGGTTATTAGATGCGATTGGGGAATTACTGTTAACTTTCTTAGATGTAATAATGTTATTGTGGTTATGTGGGTAAACGTTCTTTTTGCCAGGAGATGCATGCTTAGAATTTAAGGGCAAAATAGTATGATATTTGAAATTTACTTTCAAAAGATCCAGAAAAAAAAAATACATATATACAATCATGTGCCACGTAATGACATGTCAGTCAATGATGGGCCACATATACAATAGGTCCCATAAGATTATAATGGAGCTGAAAAATTGCAATCACCTAGTGACATCATAGCCATAGTCACATCATATCTCAACACTTTACTCACGTGTTGTGGTGATGCTGGTGTAAACAAAGCTACTGCAAAATCTGTTGACAAGGAGTGTCTAGCTCACCCACATTTGGTGACCCTTCCAAATGGAGGTCAGATCTTTATGGCAGAAAGCCAAGCATTTGACACAGTAGGAAACCCAGGTGAAAAGGTTGTTGTTGACTTGAGAATGGTTGCATTTTAAAATTATTCTCACCCATCCTAATAGCAAAATAATAGCTACTAACAGTTAGCTAATAACACTCACTGAGTGCTTGCTGAATGCCAGGCCCCATTCCCAACTTTGTGGGATGGTATTATTTTAATCTCCTTTTAACAGATGAGGAAAGTGAAGCACAGAGAGATTTTGGAACAGAGTTAGAGGGCCTACGCTCATGAGACTAGTGGCCAGTGCAGATAATAAGAAAATTTGTTGCTGCTCTCTTTCATTATACACTTTCGCACAATGACAAAATAACCTAAGGACACTTTTCTCAAAATGTATCCCTGTCTGTAAGTGACACATGACTATAGTCATATACAGATAAAGCAAATATGGCTACATATTAACAATGATTAAATCTAGGTGCATTTGAGAACATTTTCATAATAAAAATGTGGGAAAAACGTATAGGGTAATTCACAATACATAGTTTTTTAACATTAAACTTAACCTGATTAACCCATCTCCACTGCTGTTCATTTTATACCCCCACACTTGCTATGTACCAAAAATAATTTGTGTTTAGTTGTTATGAACAGCTTTGCAAACATTTTTGGTATTTTTTTGTAAAGTTTTTTTTTTTTTTTTTTAAACACAAATCTAATGTATGTGAGGGTACTTCAAAAATTTTGTGGAAAAATAGAAATAAAAGATAATATGAAGATTTCCACAAACTTTTTGAAGTACCCTTGTAAACTCTAAGAGGTCAGGAACCATAGCTCACATTCATTTCTATAATAAAGTAATAACTTTTTATAATTGTACCAAACTTTCTACTTTATAAAGAATTTGTATGCACAAAATTCCCTTGTAATAATCCTGTGACAATAGATAAAGGAGGGATTATTATCCTCATATACAGATTAATTAAATGGGCTGTCCAAAGTTGTACAGTTGTGACTACCATAACCAAGGCCAGGATTCTACTCCGTCGCCCACCCACTGGGTTTTAAGAGTGTATGCACTGATCATTTACAGGTAAATTTACAATTGCTTTTTAGGTGCATTGTGAAAGGAGGCTTTCCTCAGATTTGTGTAGTGCCTTGCTCAATAACAATGCCAGGGATGGCAGGAAAATAGCTTACAACAGTGAAGAAATTGTTTCTAGCCACCCTAGACGTGGAATCCCAGTCCCAGATCCTTGACTAAGATTCATAAGGTAGAACTGCCTCCCCAAAGTCCCCTAGTCTATTTCAAGATTTTTATTTTGCTCTCAATGTTCTATAGTTTTATCGTCATGTTTCTAACTGTATATTTATTTGTCCAGCTTAATACTAAAAGAACAGTTTCAATCTGAGATCTGATGTATGTCTTCAATCCAGAAAATGTTCAGTGATCAGTCATTTAGTTATTCTCTCTCACATGCTCTCCATTCACTTTTACCAGAACTCCTATCAGACATAGATTAGAGCCTCTCAGTCTGTCCTCCATGTATCTCAGCTGCTCTTTCAGTTCTATTTTAAAAATCAGTTTCTCTCTGCTCTGATCTAGGTGATCTTTGTACTTTTACAAACCAGTTCTCTCTTCACTACTGTCCAGAGTTTATCCTATCTACAAAAGCTTTAATTTCAATGACTACTTTTCATTTCTAACATTTTCAGTTTTAAACAATTAAAGTGCTCATTTTATTTCTGATTAGATTTGTTTCCCATTTTGTCATTTTTTTTAGTGGAAATCTTTCCTT
>NW_007728929.1:46836-47517 GCF_000696425.1 Galeopterus variegatus
TGTATTCCTCTGTAGTTAAAATAAGTACATTATTATTATTATTATTTTCTGACTGGTAAGGGGATCACAACCCTTGGCTTGGTGTTGCCTGCACCACGCTCAGCCAGTGAGCGCATCGGCCATACCTATATGGGATCCGAAACCACGGCCTCGGTGCTACCAGCACTGCACTCTCCCGAGTGAGCCACGGGGCCAGCCCAGGACATTATTTTCTTACAGATGTGGTTAATGTCCTGAGATGAAGACTTATGTAGCACTTTACACAATTCCTGGCACATGGTAAGGCCTCAGTAACCAAGAGATATTAAACATGATTCCTAAACTCAAGGGGTTACATTACAATCGGGGAAAGAAAGACCCAAACATTAAACTATTATAAATATTCTGCCCAAATAACATGGCAAAGCAGTTCAGGAGCAAGTGCCTAGGTTAGTTAGTATATGGTAAAGAAAAGACACCTAAAACACATCAGGTAGTGACAGATTAACATGGTCTGGAAGAATCAGAGAAAATTCTCTGGGAGAGGTAATACTTGATCTAAGGTCTTGAGATTAAAACTGTTACAAAGTGTCTATTACATGCCAGGAAAGTTGCTGATAGCCTACGTGGGTGGGAGTATTGGGGGAATGAGTAAAGCAATTCAGAACAGAAGCAGAGTTTAAAAAGTTTGCTTCTGGCCAA
>NW_007728929.1:48460-69753 GCF_000696425.1 Galeopterus variegatus
ATCTGCTTTCATGTCATGGGTTCAGTTGCTATTTATTTCTATGCCATGGCAAATCCACCTGAATCAAATCTCCTATAGTGTTGTCCATATAATAGGCAGTCAATAAATTTTGTTTACTGACTGTCCAATGGACAATTTAATGGGCCATCCTATATCCATCACCTTTATTCATAAGGTACTACCTAGGACTGGTCTATTTCTGCCTGTAAAAGCTCCATAACAACCACCTTACAGAGCATGAGAAGTCAGTGAATTAGAACAGGCTGAGCCACACAGACTAAATCAATGCTGTAGTACAGGTAAAAAAAAATCAAAAATCACCAGAGCATGTGCTAATTCTTTTTGAGTTAGGACAGGGAATTTGCTTCTAGTTACTCACAGCTATAATATTTTGTTAGTTCCTAGTTTGAAGAGATTTATGATTGACAGTAAATTCCAGTTAACTTCCTGCATTGACTGTTTTATAAACATTCATGTCATTCAAGAAAGATAAAAAAAAATTGGGGGTGGGGAAAAAAAAGGTTTAAATAATGACTTTTATAAACCTAAATCTGAGAGGAGGAAAGGAAGAAGAAAAACTCTTTGGCTTATACCAAATTAAGGTCTATTTTCCTCATATTGGGGGTGGGGAAAAAAAGGTTTAAATAATGACTTTTATAAACCTAAATCTGAGGAGGAAAGGAAGAAGAAAAACTCTTTGGCTTATACCAAATTAAGGTCTATTTTCCTCATTAAGTATCCCAATCATATACTGATTGGTTTCATCCTAGAAAGCACTGAAACTTCCCTTCTGTCTCACTGTTGCCAAAATGAGGAGATGTGGCTGGTAGATGTCGAGGATACACAGCTGGAGAGACGAAGGGGCAGATAGATCAAGCAGTAAGCTGCACCACCATTAAACTGCATCCAATGTCAAGGTTTGGATCCCTGTACTGGCCAACCACCAAAAAATAAATAAATTAAAAAAAATAAAAAATGAATAAATTGCATCTATGTCCATAGAAATGCAGTACTGAGGTTTAGTAGTACGTACAATTTACAATCCCACCATAAACCAGGAGGTTTTGACGTGGAAAACAAATATTTTAGAATTCATTAAGAAATATTTTCTTAAGTATATAATTTCTGCCCTAAAAGCAAGTTGAAAAATTAATATTTAGGCTTATTGACTCTTTACGCATACTTTATACTATTTAATAAAGAATCATTATAAATGTCAAAAGGATAACATAGAGAAGAGTTTTATATTAAATCATAAAAGTTTCTTTTTGATTCTCTTATAGTTTATTATACGTTGTATCAGAATTATTTCAATAAAACTAATCTGTCTCCTAATGGGCTATATGCTCTTTAGCAGTAGGGTAAAGGGTTCAGTCTTCCATCTTGTATCCACTGCAATACTTAATTATTTACATGTAATAAATTAATACATGTATGATTCATACCTGTTCACTGTAAGATAAAAATCTTTGCTGCTTCCCATTTGTCCTACAAAGCCTTCTGTGGATTCCTAGTTTTTCTTTGTTTTTATTCCTACTCTATCCTTCCAGCTATTCTTCTGTCAAAGGGATACTTCATGTTCTAGCAGTTTTGTGTCTTATCTACAAAATGTACTCCCTCTTAATTTGGTCATTTCGGTTACCGATGGATGCATGCACCCAAATCACCTTTGTCCTTTATCACTTTTATCTCCATTGAGACATCTTATTTCATGTCCTCCTCTCTTAGCAGTTCTTATTCTGCTTCTCTCTTTCTCCCTATTTTCATTCTGGGTTCTGTCTTCTCTCATCCATCCCTTCCACTTGAACAGCTTTCCTACTGAGGCATGTCAGACCACCCTTCTCTTCTAGTTCAAATTGCTTCTAAAACCCACCTGCTTCAAAAAGCTTGTTAGCAATTACACCCACACAATGCTGTGGATGCTGACTTTATTGTTCCCGTTGTTTGTACTCTTAGACAGGAAGTTTTCCAGAATAGAGGTGTGCTTGCTTCACATTACCTATTCAAAAACATGCTGTGCAATTATTACAATGTATATACATGTACAAGAAGCAGGGTTCCTTTCACCCCTTGACTTAACTGAAGTTATCTGGATTTTTCCAAATTCTTCCTCATTCATCATTCCAAAAATATCTTTTAAAAAATAGGAAAAAATGTACTCAGATTCTTCATATTTCCAAAGGTAAGAGTACAAGCTTACATAGGGTATCATGGAGTTTAGGAACTGAAAGGGACAAGTGAATTCATCAATTTCAAATTTAGTTATAGACAATGAAACTGGTGTCCAGAGAGATAAAGTGACCCTGCCTGTGATGCACAGGAAGTGACCAACACAGCAAACTTAGGACTCCAGGCTGTCATGAACACATCCACATGTATATAGAGCAGTGGCACATTTACAGAAAAGAACCGCTATTGCCATGTTGGCTTTCCATCGTATTTACAACCTATCAAGTCTCCTCTGGGCACTAGGCTACAGGACCACTTGCCACTTCTTGCTACTAACTGCTGCCTTCTTTGAGGAGTCTCATTTCTCAGCATATACTTCAGCACAGAATTTACTTTATTATACTCAAAGCATCTAGTCACATTACTCTAAAGTTTCCTATCATTTGAGAAAAAGTGTCTTCTCTCTCGCTTCACCTCCTGTACTTAGCACGCTGCCTGTCCGAGAGCATGTGTGGAGGAGTGCATGAACTATACAGAAGTGAATTGACGTGAGCTTATTGTAAGTACACCTAAGAGTAAATGCTGTCCGAGAAACTTATTGGAGGGAACCAGACTTCTGCCACCAAACATACCTATTTTTTGCATCACACAGACAAGACCTCCTAGTCCCCCTTCAGATTATTTCAGAAAAATTAAACTACAGACCTGAAAAAGTTCTGCATAACCATGATTAATATTATATCTTATAAAGCCAAAAATTTTCCATATAAAAATGTCCAGGAATATCATCTGGGAAAATATGGGGTCCTTTCCTAGCTGGGCTTCTGTTTCTTGAGAACATTCTTCCACAGTATATGAATGAGGATTAACGTGCTAAGAAAAGGATAATATCAAATTTGACATCTTCAAGTCAAGCACCATTTTTTTTTTTAGATTTTCTTTAGAAGTTCAGGTGACAAACTAGTCTTTTTTTAAAAAGACATTTGGGAATATCATTCTTCAATATCCTACTGGACATTTAGAATATTACTATTGCTAATCCTGCCAACTCTTCACCATCTTAACATACACATGATTCACTCTTTGAGGATATATTTGATTTTTGTAGGTTTAATTCTTTACTGAGAGAAACATAAAACAATGTCTATGTGTTTGCCTGTGTGTGCCCGGTGCCTATGCACAATGCGCCCACACATCTGAAACTCATTAACTGTTGAATGAATGAAAAAACTAGACTCAAATTAATCTAAATAGTGTAAGGTACCTGTTTTGGAATGACTTAAATTTGATATAACAAAATTATATCAACCCAGACCCAGTTATGGTGCTACAAGAATCTGTTTTCGACCAAAACTATTTCAATTTTCTGGTCCTAGTGGGTATAGATATGAAACTAGAGGGTATCCTGCCAGTTTTTCAGGTATCCTATTTGGTCGTTTAGTCCTTCCTCCCTCCACCCACCTTCCCTCTTTCCTTTCTTCTGTTCCTCCACTTTTTATTTTTTTTAAATAATAATCTTTATTAAACATGTGGTCACTACCCATAATTAAATTCTCCATTTCTGGACATTTCTTTATCAAGAGCTTTTATGAAAGCTCATTTTTTGCTTCCTTTCTGTCTAAGCCAAACTTACAAATTCCCAAGACAATCCTTAGATCTATCTTAAAATGAGTTAACATCCAGCTTTGTCAAGTTAGCTTTATCAATGCCACTTTGACTTCTAAATCACGGTGTACCTTTGCTTTGAAATCTTTCCCAACTGCTCACTTAATAGTAATAAAAAACTTTCTATTCTTAAAATAAATCAAAGTTATACATCTAAATTATAAATCCTGTCCAAAAAAAAAAAGACAAAATTTTCACCACTTTTTCCCCCCAGAATGCAAATACTTTATATTTGATCCATAGAGAATACTGCCAGTAGATTTTAGACAAATAAATAATAGCCCTTTAAAATTAGCTCTCTCTCAAACTATTCGCTTGCTTCCTGGGCTTAGAAAAAAACAATTCTAATTTTGGTGTTCACTTATGATACCTTGTATGTACAATTTTTACTTGACTTAAATGTTATTTCCCTGAGTTTTTTTGTTACCCTGCTTTCCATATGTTTCAATCTAATAATGCTATTAAGCATTTTTAGTTTCTTACCTATGATTACATTTTCCACCTATGTACTCATCTATTTCATATTTTTCTACCTTTTATATTTATTGTTGCCTGACGCTATCTCTGACCTCAAAGCAAATAAAGTAATATTTCATTTTTGTGGCCTTTGTACTCCCTTTGTTCCTTGGTTCTCAATGCTTTTAGGTTTGATTTTAATATTTAATTGTTTTTCTACTTCATCAACTTTGTGGAAGTATGATCACTTATTTAGAAGCATTTTGACTGAATAAGCCATAGTCCTAGCATTAGATAAAATCATTCTATATTATAATGATACATTAATTGAAACACATTATATAAATTACATGTGTGCATACATACATAGGGATATACGTAGACTTATAAATAGGTATTACATAAGTCATTTAACATACACAAAATTTGTAGGATGCTTCATGTTTACCAAGAACTTTCATTTATGCATACATCAGCTGCTGTTCATTGTAACTTTATAAAGTAGGCAAAGTATGTATTATGCACATTTGAGCAATGAAGAAACTGAAGGAAGGACTAGCTAAGACCGCACAGCTGATTCTATCAACTGTTATTTGAACCCATTGCTTTTTCTAAGTACAATCTTTTCCTCTGCTATATTATGCTGCATAGACTTAAATTCCCCATACCCATATGTAGAGCAATTGCTCTACAACAAAAAATTTACAGATTCAGTTGAAGGCTTGCTTACGTAATACAATGTTTAATTCAATAAAATAAATTATTTGCCTTGATATGGGGATTTACAGGTTTTCACATGTCACTCAATCTCTTTATGATGTGAATTGCACAGTACATTACATACTTAGAAGTGTCTTATGTTCTATTAATGTGTGGTCCTAAGAAACCATATCGTTACTTAGTTCTTAGAAAAATGTTTCCTTATTTGTTTCCTCTTCCATATATTTTAATCACAAAGTTTCAAATATTTACATGTGTTTACTAAGAACCTACGACATACAAGTCCCTCTTCTGAGACCCACGGAGGACCCCAAGCCGAGCCCTGCGCGCCCCTGTTTTCTTATAATAATAATATGTCTTTAGGCTCTTTGGGTATTATTTTATATGCAAACATATAACCTGCATATGACAGTTTAATGTGTTTTCAATTTCTATGCTACCTTTTTTTATACTTAAATTCATTTTAATTTTATCTTGGTTGGTTGGTTAGATTATCCAGCAAGCCTTATCAGTGATTTTAATTATAAAATATTAATTGCATTAAAATTCCTGCACTAATTATGTTTCCTGAAGATAGTATTTTAAACAGTATTTATTAGGTTAAGAAAATTCCTGCCTATTTCAAGTTTAGTGTTCTTTTTCAGTCATGGGATTATGTTGAATATAGTTTTTTTTCTGCAACTCTTGAGATAAACATATAACTTATCTCCTTTGATCTGTTAATGTGGTAGTTGAAATTATTTAATTTTCAAGGTGAGATTGAACCCACCTTGCATACTTATATAAACCCATTTTAATTGTAATATATAGTTTTTTTTTACATAGTGAACCTAATTTATTAATATTTTGTTCAAAATTTTAAATGTGAAATCATGAGTAAAATTGGCCTAGATTTTTCATTTTTACTATTTTTGTTTGGTTTTAATATCAAGATTATTCTGGATTCATTAAATGAATTGGAGTGTTCTCTTTTTGTATTTCTGGCACAGCTTTAAAATTATGTGGATGTTTAGGAGAACTCACTTTGAAAGCCATCTGTGTCTGATATTCTCTTTGTGGGAAGATTGTCAACAACTTATTAAATTATTTAATGTTTACAAAATCATAATACTTTTTTTTTGAGCCAGTTTTGGTAACTTATTCTAAGAATATTTTCATATAACTGAAATTCACTAGCTAGTAGCATAAAGTTATTTACAGTATTTTCTTATTCTTTTTTATCTTGTGCATTTAGTATTTTGTGTAAAATTTTAATTGAGAAATAACATACATACAGTGAATTGCAGTAACCTTAAGCATATTGCTTGGTGAAATTTTACTATGTATGCATCAGTGAAATTATCACATACAGCAAAATATGAAACACTTCCAGTTCCCAGAAGACTCATTCCTACTCTTTCCCAGTTGATACCATTCCAGAACTAAGTAATCTGAAATTGATCATCATAGATTAATTTTGCCCATTCTTCAACTTTACATGAATGGTGTTATGTAGCTGTATGTGTCTGGTTCCTTTTTTTTTTTTTTTTTTTTTAGCATTATGTATCTGAGTCATCCAGGCTGTTGTACAACAGTAGTTCATTCTTCTTTATTCCAGTGTATGAGTGGGATAAATTCATACCATTATATAAATGTACATATTCATCCTATTTTGACAGACATTTTGCTTGATTCCAGTTGGAAGCTTATATGCATAAAGCTTCCATGTTTATTCTTGTTCATAACTTACAGTAAACATATGCACTCACTTCGCTTAGAAATAAACCTAGGAGAGGAATTGATTGACATAAAGTAGGCTGACATAGCTGCTCTTCGACTTATGATGGGGTTACATCCTGATAAACACATCATAAGTCAAAAATATCATTAAGTCAAAAATGCATTTACTACCCTGACAAACCCATAGAAAAGTTGAAAGTCATAAGTTGAACCATTGTAAGTTGGGACCGTCTGTATTTAAATTTGGTATATACCGTCCAACACCCATTAAGTCAAAAATGCATTTACTACCCTGACAAACCCATAGAAAAGTTGAAAGTCGTAAGTTGAACCATTGTAAGTTGGGACCGTCTGTATTTAAATTTGGTATATACCGTCCAACACTGTTTCAAAGCAGCTGTACATTATACTCCCACTAGTAAAGTAAGAGAATTCCAGTTGCTTTTCATTCTTTCGAAAGCAAGAATTCTTGCATTCACTTTTATTATAGTCATTTTGATATGTGTAGTGGTTCTCCTATTATTTTTTCAACTTGTGTACATATGAAGTTAAGACTCCCCTTTTCATTATTAATTTTACTTATTTATGGTCCTTTTTACTGATTAATCTCAGCAGAAGTTTGTACATTTTGTTAGACTTTTCAAAAAGCTAACTTTTTACTTTTTTGGCTTCCTTGTTGTTTGTTTCTTTGTTTTCCATTCATTATTTCTGCTCTTAGCTTTATTGTTTTCTTCCTATTTTTTATGGGCTTATTTTGTTGTTCTGTTCCTAATGCCTTAGGCTGGATGTTTAATCCATTAATAGTATGCTTTTGTTATTTTCTAACATTTTAATTTTCTAATAACTTTCTTTCTAAGTAGTTTATTTCTCACAGGTTTTGAAATGTAATTATCTTTTGGTTATAAGCATTTTAAATTTCTATTTTATGCCCTGTTTGTTCCATGCATGTTTTTAACTTTAAAATTTATGGTGTTTTTAAAAGATACCACTTTCATTTATAATTTATTTGTATTATCATCAGAGAACGTGATTTGTGTCATCATCAACATTTAAATTCATTGAGACTTGCTTTATGACAGGAAGAGAGTGAAGGATACCAGTTGAGGTTTCCAGTAAGATTCAGCCCAGAGTAAGGATGCAGAAGATGCAAGTAGAAGGGACAATACAAAAGAAGAATCAATAGCACCTTGAAATTGGTTGACCCAACAGGTTACGAGAATGGAGAACATATAGGAAACATAAAGTTCCATGCAAGAATGACCAAAAGAAAAATGAAACACCAAACAAAATGGGAGAGAAAGGAAATTATGATTTAATTTAATTAAAGGGCTAGAAAATGTCCAACTGGTAGTGTCAAAAGAGGAGCTGAAAATCTAAGACTGGGAATTAAACAGAGGTTGAAAATTGAAACTTGTTATTTTGCTCATCTCTGTGAGATAATAATTAGGCAACAGAAAATGGGGATGAGGGGAAGAGAATAGCAAATGAAAAATAGAACCTTTACAAAAGCACATATTTAAAAGGCAAACAAGGTAAAAAAGGTGAAAAAAAGGTATAAATAAAGGTAACCAGCTATTCAGCCTTTTTCAAAGCCTTTGGCATGGTTCTGCTATTTAGGCTGTTAAGTTTATAGGAAAACAAAGTACACGTACTAGAAACTACGTCCACACCAGGTGGTACTTGGAGCAATAGAGTAATAAGAGATCCAGAATGTAGCTTTCGGTTTTCTTTCATTATTCAAAATCACCTTGAATACACGTTTACTAATCTCCATCTTGATACAATTTCACCTCAAAATATAAAAAGCTCCTCCTAGACAGAGTTCTATAACCACAGAGGATGATTCCAAACTCTTCTGGCTTAGGATATCAAAGAACAAATATCACATGCAATCCAAGATTCATGGCTGTGTACAAAAATATTTCTATTTTTGAATTTTATATTCATGTTTTCCATATGGATAACACCAGCAAAAAGTCCAGAACTGGAACTAAGTTCAGAAACTCTAGGGATGTTAGATGCAGTAAATTCAACGTGTGGGGCAATGATCAATACAAGGTAACCACAAGACTGGGGACAAAGACTGGATGCCAGGCAGCTGTTTCCATGTCCACACCCTGATATTTATGCCAGGGTTGTTAACTCCCCGTCCTATTACTTTGTAGATGCCAAACAAATATTGAACACAACAATAAATCTGGAAGGCAGATTGGACTTGGCAAAGCAATTCAGTCTATTTCAATAACATCACGTATCTTATAAATTTATTTGGTCATGTAAATTTTCTACATAATTTTAAAATACTGTGTATTTAGAGGGAGCTTAACTCATTTACTTTTGCTCTTTGCATATTTAACTTTGCAAAACTTAGCATCAGCAATTTGAAATACAAAAATGTTAAAAGTTTTTTTCTCATCCTCTTATGGAAATTTTTATTATATATAACAATACATGACAGAACTCTGGAACGAGTAGGTTCTGAATTGTCACCATGTGCACTTTCATTTTCAATACAAGAACCATGAAGAAGGAATATTGATTCTAAGACACTTAAAATGAATCTTCATATTCAGGATGAATTTTGAATTGTTAGAAACTTCAAGCTGTTTTGCTTATTTTAATATTTTTAGATCAAACCTAACTTTAAAATATTTAAGTACTTTTGCACAAAATGACCTTTACCCCTATGTGTTAGTTACAAAATGTACCTACAAATAAGATGGAATATACACACTATTTATGTTACTTTGAGGTACTTAAACTATATTGATTTATTCAGCTAACGTTTACTGAGCCTTTATGATAAATTGATAGGTATTCAAAGGTGAGAAAGGGAAAGAGGGAAATAAGCAAGAAACAAATATGACAATTTTAAAAGAAAATCCTAAGGGGGAGACCAACTTCAGTAAAAGTTCCAGAGGACGTCCACCTGACAGATGAGGAAGAGCCAGTGGGGCAGAGAGACAGGTTGGGAAGGGCAGCCCAGCCGAGGAAGTGACAGGTGTGGGGGGTCAGAGGTCAACCCCTGCTCAGGAAGCTGGGCACAGCACATGAGGAAGAGGCCCTGGAAGGGAGAGCAGTCTGCAACAGCCAGATTGTGCATGGCCCCCTGAGCTGGTGAGATATCGAGATTTATCTGAGGAAATGAGAAGCCATTAAAGAATTTAAGTGACATCATTTAATGTACATGTCTACACTTCCAACTGCAGCATGACGAATGGATTGGAAGGAGGCAGAAGATGGAGAAGAGAAATCCATTAGGAGGCTACTGCAGTCTCCAGGCAAGAGATGACTACAGCCCAGACCAAGACGATGGCTTTGGGGGTGGAGAGAAGTGGATATTTGAAGATACTTGTTGGAGGTGGAATCAATAGTGCTTAATGGATTGGATGTGGGGAATGAGGGAAAGGCAGGAATCAGGAATGACCTCCAGCTTTCTTGCTTGGGTAATTGGGTATGAGGTGGTTCACTTTTGCAAAGTGATGGAAGTCTAGAAGAAGATAGGTTTCAGGAGAGAGAATCAAGAGTTAAGTGTGTACAGAGGACACTTGATATATCTAAAAGATATAAATGGAAAAGTCAAGCTGTGCATAGAACACTGTAACATAAACTAAGAGGAGACCTCAGCTAGAAATATAAATTTCAGAATTCTTAGCATTGAGATAGACCCTCATGAATGGACAAGCTACCCAGTTAGAGAGTAGACAGAGAAGGGAAAGAGGGCCAAGGCTAAGCCTCAAAGAATTCCTGCACTTTTAGAACAGGCACAGAAGGAAAAGCCTCGAAAGGCAAAAGAGGAAGAAAGCCAGGACAGGGAAGGCCATGCAGTCAGAAAGGGGCATGTCAAGGAAAAAGCTGTCCCCTCTGCCCAATGCTACAGAGAAGGTGAGGACAGAGAGACTCTCTCTCCAATGTGGAGACCACTGGCAGCTTTGGCAGGAACAATTACAACCTCTGTAGGAAAGCAGGCCTCGAGGAGGAACGGGTTCAAACAGCAGACCTGCATGTACTCACAGTATCTACGACAGAATTTCAAAGACGATGAAGCAACATGTTGAGTCCAAATGGGGTAAAAAAAGGAATAGTGATCTTATAGTTAATACACGCCTTCTAGGTTCCAGTCACTGTGCCAGGGGGTTCCTGAAAGAAAAAAGCCAGGTGGCCAGCTGTCCTGCCACACATGAAGAGAGACTCTGGGAAGGCAGACGCAGTCTCCATGTCCCCAATGCATTGAGGCTCTTGCCTGCTGTGAGCCTGGCACTGTCACAGGTAATAGGAATATAAGTTCTTGCTCCAAGGAATTCACAAGAGGAAAAGAGACCTGTAAACAAATAGTCGTAAAGCAAATTAGCAATTTTTATATGGTATTTACTACATGTTACACACACGGAGCATTCAAGAGGTAGGGAGACATTGGGTGGGAAGTCAGGCTCATTGGAGGCCTTCTAGAACAGCTGATCTCCAAAGCAAGGGTAAGCCACACAGCCTCCTGGAAGGTGGAGGAGAGTCGAGAGGAGAGAGATTATTTGGGTAGAAGAGACAGGACAGCCTTAGCAAGCCACAGAGGCAATATATCATGTATGGGTCAATTAAAGTGCTTCCAGTTATAGAATAAGATGGGGGTAAGGAAAGGAAGGGAAATTTTATTCAAGAGCCTAAACCTGATGGGTCCTCTATTTCACAAAAAATGGACCACTATCTTATCCTATGGGGATGGCAGTGCAGAGCACCTAAAATGTTCGAATAGGAAGGGACATGCTATACAGATTTGTGTTTTAGATTTTTCTGGCAGCTGTGTCGAGGGGACTTTGAAAATGATAAGACGAAAGTCAGAGGGACCGATTATGAGGCTGCTTCAATAGTTGAGTGAAAAATGATCAGAGATTGAACTTGGAATATTGGTAAGGGTATGGAAAGAGGGGTTGATTCAAAAAATACATATGAGCTGATATCGAGATGGCTTGATGTCCAAATGATGTGGAGAAAAAGGAGGGAACTGAAAAGATCAATGGATCCACAAGTGAAATAGAAAAATACAAGGAAAAAAAGCATGTTTAGAGAAAAGACAATGAGTTCAATTTTGGACTCGCTGAATTTGAAGTTCATTGGAACATGTGAGTGAATATGTCCAACACGCAGCTGGGTACATGAGTCTGAAGCTCAGTGGAAAGATCTGAGACGGAGATACTTTTTTTTTTTGACCGGTAAGGGGATCACGACCCTTGGCTCGGTGTCGTCAGCACCACGCTCAGCCAGTGCGCTCACCGGCCATCCCTATATAGGATCTGAACCCGTGGCCTCGGTGCTATCAGCGCTGCACTCTCCCGAGTGAGCCATGGGGCCAGCCCCAGAGATACTATTTTTTAAAATTAGCTTCATTGAAGAGTAAAACAAAAATAATTCCCATAAAAATAATTCATTAGTTCTACATCTCGTGGGTATTGAAAAATGTGTACAGTCATATAATCACTTGTTCAATCAAGATACAGAATACTGCCATCAGCCCCCAAAGCTCCCTCCTATCCCTGGCAGGCACTATTGGGAGAGTCATAGTTAAAGCTATCCGAGTGGATGAAGCTATGTGGAGGGGGCCTGCAGGGTAAGGGCAGCAACAGGAACCAGTGACTTACAGGAATGGCCAAGGGCAGAAAGGCTATCGAACATTCCCAGAGGTGTTAAGGGAACCAGGGAGGAAGGCAGAGGATCACTAAAAAATGAATGTCCAACAATGGCAGGTACTTGGTGACAATAGTAACTAAAATACATATATATACATATTTTATTTAAAGTACACTGCAGTGGTCAATTAGGCCAGTAGAGACCTCAGAGAAGTCAGTCGCAGTAATGTGATAGAAGCAGTGGGCAGAGGAAATGAGAGGAGAAAAGACAGCAATACCAAGAGGATTTTGTGAATGTGACAGGGCCTGCAGTGGTCAATTAGGCCAGTAGAGACCTCAGAGAAGTCAGTCGCAGTAATGTGATAGAAGCAGTGAGCAGAGGAAATGAGAGGAGAAAAGACAGCAATACCAAGAGGATTTTGTGAATGTGACAGGGCTCAGACTGCAGATAGAGGAAAGTGCATCTTGACTTATAAAAAAATCTTGAACCTAGAGTTAGAAACCTGGGTTGTTGCCTCTTGTCTCCCACTTCCTAGCTGTGTGATCTTAGACAAACTTGAATTTATCTATTTCCTTGTCTGTAAAGTAAGGTGGCTGAATCAGATGGTCTCTCTAGTCCCTCCTGGTTTTGATTCTGGGACAGGTGCATGTTTCACACAACATGAAGATAATGGTAACCCTGGAGAGAGCAATTTCAATGGACTGATGGGGATGGTGGGAGTTGAAATGTGAATAAACAGTCCCTCGGAAAAGACTGACTGTGAAGCATCCCAGAAAAATGGAGGCAAAAGGATGCATGCTCCCAATATGTAGCACAGAACTTTAAAGTCACAAGACATCATTTTGAGGTCCAGATTGGACAGCACCTGACCAGACAGCCAGGCCAGTGTCGATGAACTCCAGAAGAAGAACATTCTTTCAACACATGGTACATGTCAGTAATTCTGCGAGGTCCTTCAATGGGTGGAAAAAGTTACATGGCCAGGGTTCTTCCTGTCTCAAATTAACTCTACCATTTATGGAATCATTGTAGGTTATGCAGAAATTTATATCATGCTCAGCCTTTCAGGAGCAAAGGAAAATGAATAGATTCCCCAAAATATTTTATTCAAAACAAAGTCTCCCCAGAAAATTTAAATTAATGACCTTAGGATTTTGGCACAAAGAAAATGTTTCTCACAAATTCAGAAAGTATTAAGCAGAATAAACGGGATTCAAATTCAGATCTTCTGTCTTCAACTCCAAATCTCTCCATCACATGTCAGCAGCCTACCACTACCCTTCTTTGAGGCTCACGTGCCCTGTCTTTCATTCATTTTTTGATTGTATGGTTTTACATAGTACTTATCCTTCCTTAGGTTTATATTCAAAATTAAATCCCTTTTAATTAGGTAAACTAGTCTCAATCAAATGACATTCTTTTCATTCTTTGAAAAAGATACATGCAAGTGTATACTGATATCCTTGTTTGACCATAAGTCGTGGTCCAGAGAAATCTAATCTTGCTCTTGACAATATCTATGTGTCCAAGTTTTATTATCTCCTGTGGTCTTCTTTTCTCTTTTGAAGTCTCAATCCTCAGCAAAAAGAAGAGATGAAAATACCATCTGTATTGCTACGTCCTTCAATTCCTACCTAGAACATCTAAGTCAATAGACATACATGTCGCATTTCTTTTTGTGATAAAATTTATTTCCACACGATAAACCTGTCTTTAGACAAAAAATTATATATTATATAGTAATTTCTTTTAATTTTGCAAAAAAATTACATATTGCTCATAGTGCAAAGTCACAGAAGTTTAACGTGGTTAACAAAGAATGTAAACAAGGAAATATTTATTGTATGTCTTTTCCCTGCTGATATTATTTTTAGGCTTCTTTTTTGAAAACTCCATGTATGCTTAGATAATTTTCTATGTCAGTCCAAATAACATGGTCTGCTTTATGTTTTTAACTGTAGGGGATATCACATAAAAGTTTATGACTTTAATGTAGTGAATAAAAATGGTAATAGTAATGATAAAAATGTTGAACAAATTAGTGAACTTTTAAGGTACAAAGGAAATATTTACAACTAAATCCTGATGTCTGGTCAATTAAGGACATCACTGCAAGCTCTTATTAATCAGGTTTAATAGAGCAGTACCTTCTACATAAAAAGTCATTTTAACCCTTAATAGCTAGGTGCTTAAAAAACACTATTGTAAGACTTTAAAAAGACAAGTATTTTAAATATTATCTGATGTAAAAGCAGGATATAGATAAGCTTTCTAATTATCATTAAGATATTTGGTATAATTAAAGACTGGACAATGCCTTAAGGATAAATTGTCCTAATCAAGTAACTCTAACCAAATTAAGGTATAAATACTATTCATATGTCCTCCTTCATTTTGAAATATTTCCCCTCAAATGGTATTATAATATATAGCAATTCATAAATGTCAGAAAATGTATACCATGAACAGATAAGCAAAAAAGGCACATGCCTTCTTGTAAACAGTATACTAGAAACAAAAGTCTGCTTTTGCTTGATTTTAAACACATCAACACTACCACAATCACACACAAACACACACACAAATACAGTCATTTTAAGTCACCTTTACACACTAATTTAATAAAACATGAATATGCAAACTCCTCTAGGTATGTTAAGCATTACAAAATTTTTTTTTTTTTTTTTTCCTTTTTTCGTGTCCGGCAATGGATCGCAACCCTCAGTGTCGCGCCCGTACCGGACCGGGACCGGCAACGGGATTGCAACCCTCGGTGTTGTGCCCGCACCTTGCTCAGCCAGTGAGCGGGAACCGGTCTGTATGTAGGATCCGAACCCTCGGCGGGAGCGCCGCCGCGCTCCCAAGCGGCGCACTGTAGCAGTACGCCACCGGGCCGGCCCACAAAATTTTTTTAAAAAGGAGAGCAGTAAATTTCTGCATGAGGATTTTAAGAATTCTCATTCAAAAACAAGACATTTGGGGGACAATTGCAGAAATTTGAGTAGGGACCTCTTAGAGATGGTATTGTGGATTTATCTAATTGCTTTTGCTAATTGAATTATGTTGCTAAGGATATTATGGTTAAATAAGATCATTAATCTTAGGACATGTCACAATATCTGCAACTTACTTTAAAATCAACCAGAGGTGGCTCAGGTTGATTTTTTAAAAAAGGCAAAAAGGGACATATACAGAGAGAGAGAGAGAGAGAGAGAGAGAGAGAGAGAGAAAAGATGCAGCAAAATGCTCCTATCTGGTAAATCTAGGATGTGAATACAGAAACACACACACATGTTCATTGTGCTGTTCCTCTAACTTTTCTAAATGTGTAAACGTTTGAAATAAAAAGTTAGAGCAAATAATTCATTTATATGATTATAAGTACAGTTGACCCTCTGCATCTACAGGTTCTAGATCCTCTGATTCAACCAACTGTGGATCAAAAATACTTGGGGGAAAAAAAGATACAACAATAAAAAATAATACAAATAAAACCTATAAAGTATAACAACTATTTATGTAGCATTTACATTGTATTAGGTACTATAAGTAATCTAGAGAGGATTTAAAGACTACTGGCAGATGTATATAGGCTATATGTAAATACTAGGCCATTTTATATGAGGAACTTGACCAATTGCAGATTTTGGGATCCGTGGAAGGTCCTGGAACCAATCTCCCCCAGATACAGAGGGATGACAGTACCAAAATTTGCTTCAAAAGAAACTATTTGATCCAACATGTGAGACATGAATCATTATCAAGACCATATTGTTCCAGCTGTCTTTATCAGTTTGAAAGGATTTCATTTATTTAAATGGGAGAAAAGTGCAGATTCACTTGGAGAGGGGAGAAGGGAGAGCAGCTTCAAAGTTTGGGAGTTTGCCTGTGACAAAGATGCCACATTTTGCAAGGATGGACTCTGCATCAGCCTGCTCAGCTCTCCCCTGCCAGCTGACTGATGGCTATCTGCAGGGGGACGCTGGGGGCCCCCCAAGAGGGTGTGAGTGCAGAGACGAGATAAGGAAAATGCAGTGATCCCAGACCGAGGGGAGAAGGATCTCCCTGGGGTTCTCATTTGGATGGATCCCCAGATAGGGGCAAGTGGGGAAGTGGAAAGCACTATTAGAAACCAGGTGATAAAGCATCAAGGAATTACATGAAAATGAGCCATCCTCTGCTCAGCTTCTAGGAATGATGACTTAGAAAACTACTTTACCTTAAATGAACTTGTTTCTTGTACTCATTGTAGCAAAGAAAACATAAATGACTCTGAAACTAAGGGGTTTCAGAGAGTGAATCTTCACAGAGTGAAGATTCAGGGATAGCACTTATAAACAGAACAACGGGTGTGTGGTGTGTAATAAATGGAGGGGCTTTTTAAAAATCCTGTTGTGAGAAAGTATTCTCCTCACTACAAAGAAGACAAAGAGAGTAAGTGTTGACAACACAGTATTAAAAAAGCCACTTCTACCCAATTTATTATCCACAAATATATAGTCTTTTTAATTTGCTGTAAGCCAGCACATTGGCTCACAGTGTCTTACTTTTGTGTCATTATCTCTCTGCCATACACACAAGTCATAGCTGGGGATTTCAACTCGTGATGAAGCTAGGCTGAGATTCCAGATCTCAGTGGTGTTGGCATGAGTGCTGGTCTCTTCAGTCACAGAGAAGACAATATCCTAGGGAGACTGGAATTAGTCCTATTTTGCACCATTCAAGCCAGAATGTTGCTTCTCAAGAAGCAAGTAATTGCTAGCTAATGGCTATGGGGCAAAAAACCACTGCATTTCAATCTAAGCATCTCCTGGCACATGACAACACACAAAGCTGTGGAAAGTGTCAACATAAAGTGGGGACAGTCTCTTGAGGAGGTTAAAGAGCAAACATAAAAAAGGCAAGTTACCTCATCCGACTGGGAGGGACTGATTCTGGGCATTGGTGATACTTGCGGAGTTTTCAACTGTGTGCTGTTGCTGTCTGGCACAAGCTCTCGGTGGACAGTCTGGATGTGGTTCTGGAGTTCACTTTCAGACTCAAACTTAACATTGCAGCTAGAGCAGCGTGTCTTCAGTCCTCCTGCCTTGCCTTTACCCTCGATGGCACTCAGATTCTCATTCTGGCCCAAGCCTGGTCTACTCGTGCCGGGAGGGATGTTGATGCCTGGGCTACTGCTCTTACTGAGATTCACGCAGCCAGCACACAGACCATATGGCAGGCCATTGATGTCAAGTTTCACCAGATCTTGCTTGGAACGGAATTCTTTGAGGCAAGATGCGCACTTGTACAGTTTTTGGACGTGCTGGCCACGCCCTGTGGTCTGGACTGCAGACCCATTCCCTGTCTTTTGCATGTGGAATGTCCCATGGATTTTGAGTTCCAAGGTGGAGGTCACTGTCTGCATGCACACCACACAGCGGAATCCCGTCAGGGAATTCCTCAAGTCAGGATGCATCTGGCAATGCTCTAAAAACTCCTCTTCACTCTGGAGAGGCATCTTGCAAATCCGGCAGTTTCCAGTATCGAGACTCTTACTATGTGTAACTTTGTGTTCAGTAAGAGTTAAAAGGGAGGGAAACCGCTCTCCGCAAATAGGGCACATGTAGTGTTTCACAGGGCCTAGGTGCGTCTGCATATGTTCACGGAGGCCATTTTCGGAGAAGAAGGTTCGAGAGCACACATTACACTTGTAATTCCCTTTAATGAGCTCAGCTTTCTTCTTTACGATGGCACTTTCCCCAGGTCTGATGTTGTGGTCTCGGAGCTGGTGATTCTGCAGCAATGTTTCCATAGTGTAGGCTGCTCCACAAATGTCACACCCATACATAGGCTCAGAGGTGTCAACATCTTCTTCACTCCCATCGTGACTGTTGTGGGATTCCTGGCTGTTGGTAAGCAAGGTCTGCAGCTCCACTTCCTCTTTCTGCACTTGCTCGGAAGCTCCATTTGTTCCACAGTTGGGTGTCTTGGTTTCAAACACACAGTGCTTTTCCCGTAAGTGTTTCTCTAGCAAAATGATCGCGTGGAAGGCTTTGCTGCAGAACTTGCAGTTATACTTCTTGCTGTGAGTGGTGATGTGGCACTGGAGCTCCACCTCGGTGCCGAAGGACTCGCCACAGAAAATGCACTTGTGCACTTTCCCTTGGTTTTCCAGGTGGTTGTGTTTCACGTGGAGCTGCAAGTCAGTCTCGTTGCGGAAGTCCCAGTTGCAGGACGTGCACCTGTAGACTTTCTTTTCGTTACTGTGCTTCACAGCCAAGTGGAGCTGAATGGAGACTTTTGAGTCAAAGACCTCTTGGCAGAGGGTGCAGCGGAAGAAGACAAAGGTATGCATGTCCAGCAGGTGTTTCTGGAGGTCATCCACGGATGTGAACTGCTTGTCACAGCTCTCACAGATATAATACGTTGAGGTGATCATAAAGTGAATGGTAACATGCTTCAACAAGGACTCTTGGTTGGGGAATTCCTTGTTGCACTGAGGACAGGTCAATTTCGGAAGCACAGTGTCGAGATGAGTTTTTAGGTGAGTCTGAAAGCTATCTAGGGACGTGTACTTAGCACCACACTGGTTACAGATATATTCTCCGGCTGGACGCGCAGGGGCACCTCCCACTGCCTGCATCATCTTAAGAGATGTCTGCTCTATGGCCACAGGAGATAGGGGGCTCAAGGCCCTGGATTTCTTTCCATTGTGAATATAATTCAGGGCCAAGGGAATGTTTTTAGCTGGACGCGCAGGGGCACCTCCCACTGCCTGCATCATCTTAAGAGATGTCTGCTCTATGGCCACAGGAGATAGAGGGCTCAAGGCCCTGGATTTCTTTCCATTGTGAATATAATTCAGGGCCAAGGGAATGTTTTTATGATTCTCTTTGATATGTTTGTTCAGTTTAAGAACGCTGTTGAATATTGGTGAATTCGTACAATAGGAGCAAGAATAGACTTCTACTACTGGTTCTTTTGGAGTCCCAAGCACTGGTGACCCAAACCGGGAGCCACTGAGGTCACAATGGACCTGTCTTATATGCTCTTCAAGGGAAGAGTCAGTGAGAAACCCCATATAGCAGTGGGGACAAAAGAATGCATTGCTATCCTTAGCTGCAGGGTTTGCAAATCCGTGAGAACATCGGATATGTTCCTGAAGAGTGTTGAGGTCGTTGACAACTTCGGAGCAGAAGTTGCACTGGTAGACTATGGCGGGAATGGCAGAAACAATCAGACCTGGGTCCTGAGCTTCATGCACTTGCTTAAGATGTTCATTTAGATTATAGAGTGAGGGCAACACCTCCAAGCAATACTGACAAATATGGGCCTGTTCTGGCTTATCTAAATGCATAGTTTTCAGGTGAATCTGCAGAACTGCAAGACTTGAAAATAACTGCTTGTTGCAGTAAATACAGCTATAGGTAACTTTTGCTTGTTTACCCGAGGGGCCGGTCATGTCAGGGGTTTGCTGAGCAGCCCTCTTCCTGCCTCGACTCTTTGGGATGGGTGGGGCAGCTTCCACCATCGTGGAGCTGTCCACTGAGAGGTTGGAATCTGGAGTCGTGCTGGACACGGAGGTATAGCCCACTGTGACCAGGGAAGGGCTGTTGCTGTGATTGCATGACTCTGCTTGCTGGTGACTGTCCATGTGGCTGTACAGTTCCTCAACTGTGTGGAAACTCTCAGAACAAATGCTACACGAGTTCTTCTTTTCCCCACCATGCACCTGCTCCATGTGGTTCATCAGAGGGGTCTCCTCTACAAAGAGCTCATGGCAGTAGACACACTGGAGGGCAGCTCGATCCTCATTGGGGGAGCATTCGGGGTGGCACTCTGCAATGTGCTTCTGGAGGTCCTCCGGAAAGTCGAAGCCTTCCTCACACTGACTGCACTTCTGAGTGTCCTTCATCTTCCAGTCGTCCAGCCTGGACCCAGCCTGGGAACCGTCTTTGTTCCGCTCGTGAACCTGCATGTGTCCGTGTAAGGAACTAGAGGACAGGAACCCACGGCGACAAATGGCACATTTATATGGCTTGTTGGACGTGTGAGTCTTTAAGTGGATCTTCAAGTGATCACTTCTGGAGAACGCAGCATCACACTCACTGCAGTGGTACTTCTTGTCACCGGTGTGGAGTTTTATATGGCGATCTCGGCTCCGCTTGTGTTTGAACAGCCTGCTGCAGTAGGTGCATTTGAAAGGCAGTTTGTCACTGTGACTCTGCTCATGGTGCTTTAGGTAGCTGAGGCGGCTAAACGATTTGTCACAGAATTGACATGGGTATGGAAGTCCAGGGCCACCTTCTTCCTCTCCAAAATCGCAACCTTCTCCATGGCTAGGGGAAGTCTGGTCCTTGCTAGAAGGTGAGGAAGCTGGCCAAGAGCAACTGGGATCATCTTCAACATCAACGCCATCTGCAATGAGAAACAATGGGACATCTCACTTTACATGCTGAGTATCCGAGAGCGAGTTACTGTACCATTTCAACAGGCACATACGGTTGAACCATTGTGAACCTTTCAGGAAGAAAAAGATGGAAGAGAGAATATCTGAGCGAGACATTTTCAAATCTGAGCCCAAACCTTTTATTCTACATTTACCTTTTACTGGGTTGTAAAATATAAAAAGATATTAAATAGTTCAATGTCTAAATTACCCTTTCATTACTTCTTATCATTCTTCCTTAGAAGCAAGGTATATATTACACATTGACAATTTTATTAAAATGCAGATTTTAATATATTTAATGTTTCTTTTGTATTCATTCTAAAATGATTTGCATATTATGTGAGCATCTGAAGAACCAAATGAAGAGGAAATATTACAGGATGATTTAAAATTAATGCAGTCAACCCAGATGTCTAATATTTAATAAAAAATTCCCTCTGCATTTTGCTTGTTTTTATATATAAAGGCAATTCTGTAGACCAAAATCTTTTATGGGCTTCTTATTGATACA
>NW_007728929.1:70227-71550 GCF_000696425.1 Galeopterus variegatus
ATGATTTAAAATTAATGCAGTCAACCCAGATGTCTAATATTTAATAAAAAATTCCCTCTGCATTTTGCTGTTTTTATATATAAAGGCAATTCTGTAGACCAAAATCTTTTATGGGCTTCTTATTGATACAGGCCTTATTGCTTTCAGCAAAAAAATATTAAAAAGTAAGCACATGAAAGAAGACAGAAAACACAATAATAATTATGTCTTGTGTAATGAAAGACAACCAGGATTTCTTCAATAACTGAAAGATTCGAATACCATAGGCCAGAAAATAGATTATTAAATGTTAGAAGGGTACTGCTAGATATTACATGTAGCTAGGATCAGCCAGGATCAAGAAAAAATGAGTTTCACAAGGGCCAGATTTTAATAGTGTATTTTGTTTGGAAAGTTCAAGAGGTGGCCCACCACTTCTTCCTTTTGCAAAAGCTTCAGCAGCCTGAACTTCCTTAGCTAAATAGGACCTGCACTTTGAGGTGGCAGAGACAAAGCAACTTGTGAAAAACTGGAAACAGGAAAAGTGATAAATGATTATGGTAAATGCTGAAAGATTTATGAGTAACAAAGAGGAGACAAACAAGACTGAGAGCCAGAGAGAAACGTAGCAAGTTATACATAAAGGAGCTCTACCTTATATTAGGTGTTTTTTAAAACTACATTCTTAGCAAACGTACACTTTCATTTCTGCAGCCTTCTTAACATCCAAGTGGAAAATAAGACCTTCTCAAACAGGCTATGAAACCTCTTTTTTGCTTTTCGAAACAACCCATTATTCAAGATCAGAAGGAATTTTAAAAGCCTTTTACTCTCTAAAGGAGCAAGAGTTTTCATAAATACAGACAAGAAAAGGCCATGAAGTGGAGCTGGTGGGGATAGCATTCCTGTTAGAATAATAGGTTCAATTAGAATATTATCAGAATATTCTAATAGTATTCAATTAGAGTACGATCAAATAAGTTTTTTAATTCTTCAAAGCTAAAGTTCACTAGCAAGCTAAACGATTAACATAAAGGAAGGCTGTCAAGCACTATGTAAACGAATCCCATGTCTGCTTTCTTTAAGGTAACAAGATTTTACTAGATTTTCAGCCTCTTCCTTATCCACAGGAAACAGATGAGGATCATTCCTTTCCTGCATCTAGAAACTGATGACAACACCATCCCACTATCAATGCCAGATGGCAACCCTCTCACTCTGAGAAAACAACCAAACACCATTCCTGGATCCCTGCCCACTGCAACAAAGCTTCGCCATGCAAGTTGAAAATCTCATGATTTTGCATCCTCATTTATATGACACGATAACCCAACATGCTTCCAG
>NW_007728929.1:71877-72969 GCF_000696425.1 Galeopterus variegatus
TTGAAAATCTCATGATTTTGCATCCTCATTTATATGACACGATAACCCAACATGCTTCCAGCGTAAGAAATGGCCTGATAATTGTGGGGATGATTTATATTTAAAGTGAATAAATCAAGAACATATACATATAAACTCAACTCACCACTCTATATATGGAAAAACAATTTTAGAAAACTAAAAACAAAAAAACTCAATGATGATCTAGTTTACTCCTTAAAAAAGTATTAAGCCACCTAAAGCTGGTATTTCTGAAACAAACCACGGTTTCCAATATTTCCCCTAATTGAAAAGACCACTGCTTATTAAATTTGGTCAGCATTTTAGGTAAGAGCTGCCAAATTTCACATTTATCTTTTAGGCTTAAAACCTGCTGTTTCATTTAAAAATATGTTCAAACACATCTGACTATTTGTACATTTGGGCAAAACGGTGAATCAGAATTTATCGTGCATCTGGACTGAAAGGATATAACTATTAAGCCTGAAAATGTAGCAAGTGAATTTATTATTAAATTGCAGATTGTGTCCAGTCATGATATATTATTATTCAAATGCATAAAGAATTATACAGCGATGGACCATTATAAAAACTGTGCAACCCCTGACACCATGCTTAAATCAGGTTCTTGTATGTGGTTCATGTCTGATTATACCTATTACCTAATTGCTCTTAAGCCTGTAAATTTCAATGACATATCAAGTGAGCTGAAGGTTAGGATCAAGTTTTTAACCAGGATTCAGGAGAGCTGAAACCTTTTCTTCTCTCTCTCCTGTCCCTATTACTTGTCTTTCTAACAGAAATATATAGAAATCACCTACATAATTCATAAGGTTTAGAGCAGAGGGATAGAATGGACTGTGCAGAACTAAAAAGTTTGAGCAATGATGTTACCATTAGAAAAATAACTAAAGGGCCAACCCCGTGGCTCATTCGGGAGTGCGGTGCTGATAGCGCTGAGGCCGAGGGTTCGGATCCTATATAGGGATGGCTGGTGCTTTCACTGGCTGAGCGTGGTGCACACGACACATTGAGCCAAGGGTTGCGATCCCCTTACCAGTCAAAAAATAAATAAATAAATAAATAAATAAA
>NW_007728929.1:73641-89541 GCF_000696425.1 Galeopterus variegatus
AAATAAATAAATAAATAAATAAATAAAGGTTCCCTGAAAGGCTAAAAATCTAAATTGTAAAAAACTCATTGGCCAGTACTATAAATGGATCTATTTTTCCAGGGAGACACAAGGAGCTCACGACAAAACTCCCAGTAGGGTTGGTCCATGCTCTGAGGATATCGTACTCTCTCTCCCAAGACTTTTGTGGTGGTGATATTTTCACACACATTCTCTAAGGTCTGCCTAAGTCTTCGAGAGTTACCCATCCCCATTAACATAAGCTTTTTGGCAGTCACAATGCAAATTAGGCTTCAATAGCAAATACAGATTTAAACAGCATCAATTTCCTTTTACATATGGAAGAAACTACGAAGGTTTCTTTCAACTGTGGTTTCTGAATCAACTTGAACTTTTTTTCCCTTTGGCACTCACTAAGTGCCACTTACAGGGACTGTCTTTCTGTGTTATGGCAACTTTTCTGCATTTCAATGTGAAGTACTTATCATGTCCATGTTAAATTTTAATTTTTGGAATCAGTCACTTCACACGAGCTGACTCTGGGAGAACTATAGCTCTTACAGCTGAAGAAACTTTGCTGGAAACCAGCTCCATGGCCTAAAAAGTCTATTTAAAGATGCAAATGTGTGTGCACAGTCAGTGCAGATGTTTTTCTACAGCAACTGTACTTGCTGAGTTTCACCATTTCCATAAAGCACATTAAAACAAGTGTGTGAACACTCCGAGATGAAAGTCTCAAACACTCCGGAGACTTTCAGTGGAAAGTAGAGCCGCCTGACTTTTCTCCAAGCAGACAGGAATGCCCATGATTCAGCAGCCTGAGTAAATAAAAGAGGTCCTTATTTCCTAATTTTGCTGGCTGGCCACACTGCAGCAGCCTCTGTGCTCCTGCCAAAGGGGATGCAGAACTGGAACTACACCCAGTCGCTGAAGGCCTGTCTTTGTTAGCCAGCCAGGCTTTCCCGACCATCTTCTGGCAACAAAATTGCCATATCCTGCAAGGAAGACCTCCATCTCAGGCTCCACGGTTCTCCAGCCCGCCTGAAAAGGATGAAACAACAGATTTTGCCTGGTCTGTGTTGGAGGAGGACAGCTGGAAACTCAGTTAGCAGCGTAGCAACACCTGTTCGGTCATATTTATGGGGGAAAGTGCTCACTAACAAAAAAGTGAAGTCATCCTAGAAGGAGTTATTCTACAGAAAAAAGGCACCAGAGCACAAAGTGCCTTTGTGACATGAGCCACTAGCCCCTCATGTGCCAGCCTGGCGAGGAGTAAGCAAAAGCTGGCCGCAATTTTATCCTGGCTACTGCTGATGGAAGGGCTGCTCGGTCACCAAACAGGGGCCTGATATTCCAGTTTATAACCTGCCACTGCAGAAGAGAAATGCTGAGGGGCCCGGCCACTCTTTGGCTTTCGAGTCTAATCAAAGTAGCCAGAAATAAAAAAGATAAGATCAAAGGAGGAAGAAAGTATGTGCAGGAGGACTAGGAGTGATGCTAATGCTTATTTCGATATATGCCTCCTGCGGACAGGGACCAAGCCTTTCAGAATGTGGATTCCAACAATATGGGTAATCTGAAATTATTACGGAGGACCTAAAGTAACAAAGTAGATTGAATCAGTTCAGATGTTAAAGAAATTATCTGAATCTCTGAAGTTCTGGAAACTTCCAAAACTTAATTCATCATGCCAGGTCCGGAGAAGCTGGCATACTGCTATCCTTGTGCTACCTGAGCTCGTTCATTGTAACGGCAGAGTACACTCTTAACTGCCCTTTGGGGACTCAGTATCGTGTGTGCAAGTGTCACACAGCGAGGTTTCCTTAACAGGGACAGGATTTACATCGACAGTTACTTTTCAAGTGAGGAAAAGCAGCACAAATACTGACAGGTCTGGTACTTCTGTTTTCAGGAGGGGAATGACTCAGAATAAGAGCTAAAAGTCAAAGAGTCTGGAGTTTTATTTCTAGCTTCATAACTGACTTAGAGAGTGACCTGGCCAAGTCATTTAATCTGCCCTTACCCAGGTATTTCACCTGCAGTATGAAGATAATAATTCTTGCTACTTACCCTCTGGGGTGTTACAAAGATTAGTGAATGTTTCTAGGGCACCTTATCATTGCTGGAAGAAAAGCTGCATATGTAAACAAAAAGATTTGTGTGTGTTGCATGTATTTCTGTTTCCATGTGTAAGCCTTATGTATGTAGTATAAACATTTTAACATTTCCTTTCCTTTAATGGAACCCCTGGAATATTAGTTTTAAGGATTGGCCCAATGGAAATCTACAGCGTCTCAAGCATTCACAGTTGTATACATAGGCAGCAAGAAAATAAAATATAAATACCTGGTGATATCTAAAAATTAATGGATCATAAATCCATGTTGACTATGTTCCAAGTATTAAATTATCATACATAGGATGTAATCTTGAGTCTTTTCAGACAGGTAACCTTAGAGCAAGTGTTTTTCTATGTAATTCTGAAGCCAAGTGTATAATTTTGAAATTACCTTTTTTCCCCTTAAAACACGAGTAATACAATCACTGCATCATTTAGCATCATATTAAGTTAATTTAACACATTATTTTTTAAGTGTCAAACAATAGGTTAAAACATGTGACAAATACAAATGTCCAGGTTGCCCCCTCGCCTTAAATGACTCTATTTCTGCCAGCAGGCTATAGGAGCAATTCTGAACTTTCTTACTGAATAGAGATCACAATACTTTTTAAATTCATTAGCTACCTGAGGCACCTTAACACAAGCTGAGAATCCTGAGGGAAATAACCAGGTGTGTACAAATGCTGAGAGAAGTTAGTTACTACTCAAAGGGAGCAATATTTTGAAATGCATGTTTAACAGACACAGATAACAATGGTATTTGTCGTGTTACTTCAGTGCCATCACCAGTAACAATTTCACATCACTGTATTTAAAATCAAATTACACAGTACACTTTAAAAGAAATGATTTTAAATTGCTAAAGGATAAGGTCATTCTAAATCAACCACTATGCATTATTACACAATTCCTTCCCTTCGCTCTCAGTAGAAATGTCAACAGTTTTAGAAAAGTTGCAATTTTAACAATATAACTATTACGGCGTTTTTGTTTTTTTTTTAAATCAACAACTCCACATTAAATTCGCTCCTCTGTCACATAACTTATTTAAGTACTAGAAAATGAATACATTTACTGTGTGTTCAAAAGAGAAATGTGAACTTTAAAATTATTTACAATTCACAGATGCTTTTTGAACTTTGAAATATTCCAAATTGTTCTGGGAGGACCAATTAAATACATGAACAGTTAGGTTACAAGGGAAAATGGTGGTGGTCACCCATCAATGACAGCAGCTGTGGGTATGGCTAATGCTGGTGCACATTTTTAAACTTAGTTTTAAGATGAATTCCAGACATCAGAGATCAGAAGTTATTTTTTTTTCTTGCAATACTCCCTGATAAAAAAAAGAGGTTCACTTTCCCCCACCAAGCCTGGAACACTTCAGATGAGCCAACATATGAGATAAGAAGTTGTTATCACTTCTCCTTTGCTCTCCGTGGGTAATCCCAGGCTTTGCCTCCACACTGTCTTTCGGCAGCCACGTTTCAATTGCGTGTGCAGAGAGAAGTACAAATGTTTTGCTTGCTGTTGCTTAAAGTTCATCTGAACAGACGGAGCTCAATGAATTCCATCTTCCACCGCCAAATTAAATAGAAAACAGCACATTCTTAAGCAGTTCACACTTAACTCCACCTCTCAAATCAGAGGAAAAAGCTGACGTGAAACCAGTTAAGGAACAGTTGTGTTCTCTGTCACGGAAATCAAGACATTGTGTTTCTGAAGCCAGACAGAAGGAAAAGTTGTTGCCAGTTATGTGGGGGGTGAGAACTGCTTAACTTTTCTATCTTTCAGCTCACTTAAAATATACATAACTAATGATAAGCACCAACCTCTTGGCGTTCAATAATTGGCAATCGTGCATTACACATCTGTTTACAGTGCTGTGGCTGAGAGTGTTCTAAGCTGCTTAACATATTTACTTTTCCTTTAATAATGAGACATCACCAGAGTGGATTTCCCGAGTCTGTATTCATTTTTCCTCTACTATTTTGAGTAAGAAGGCATTTATTAATCACTTTGTATTCTTGTGTTTACGTATGACCTCATGCCATAAAAAATTTGAAACAATTTTTTATTGCTTATTTAGTTCATTCATTTATTTCACCAACATTTATGAAGCACCTACTATGTGTGCCCGTGTAGTACTGGCTTATAAACTCTACAGATTACTTATTTTTTTAAAGGTTGATTTCTTTGTCTACAATTCCATAAAAATTCCCACCTGCCCCATAATTAATATTATAAGAATCAAACATGACTTTGTTTGAAAGAGCTTTCTGAACTGCTAAAATATAAAAGTGTAGTAAATTATCAGTATGAAAGCCAAAGTTACTTTTAATGTTTCACATTTTTTTTTTCCTTTTTGTCTTTTTTTACTGACCGGTAACGGGATCGCAACCCTCGGTGTCGCGCCCGTACCGGGGACCGGCAACGGGATCGCAACCCTCGGTGTTGCGCCCGCACCGCGCTCAGCCAGTGAGCGGGAACCGGTCTCCACATGGGATCCGAACCCTCGGCGGGAGCGCCGCCGCGCTTGCAAGCGGCACACTCTCCAGTGCGCCACCGGGCCAGCCCTTAATGTTTCACGTTTTGATAAATGTGAAAACAGTACAAAGGAATAAAAATTAAGTATAATTTAGTAGTTGTGCCTTTCATATTGAGGTTCTAATCATTTTAAATGACTTACATAAGGGGCATTTTTGTTTAAAAATAATAAACAAAAATACTTCCCCAAATCTGCTGAATGCTACTCACAGATATCTTGAAAATCAATATTAACTCATTCCTTAATAGCTGCACACACTGGCACGTTGTGATTAATTCATAAGTGGAGTCAAATCCCTACAATGAAATGGCCTGCATTCAAAGTCTGTGAGCCACATTCCAGAGCTCTGACATCAATCTATAACTCAATATTTTGCTTATTTAGAAATTCCTTGAGGTAAATTCTATTTTGCTTCAAAAATCTTTGCATCAGTGTGAAATATACCTATTGAGCTTTGAAGAAATAGCCACACCTTTTGAAAAATAGTAAATTTCTCAGTGCTACCATGTTAGTCACTAGTGACTTTAAATTAATTTCTTCACTGGGAAGCTCAGGTACAGGGGATTCTTCTACTGAGAAAACTAAGTTTCAGATGGCCTCATTGGGGAATGATGGATCTCAGAAAGTTGATTCCACCATGTTAATGTTTTTCTGAAGAACTGCCATATACCACCACAATTTTCAAACAAAGAAATCAAATTCTATTCCAAACTGAAATCTGGTCTAACAGAATGTTTTGTCATGTTAAACTATACTTCAGTGAATATTTTTCCAACATGTAGGCTTTGGTCCAAGGCTGGGAAACTTTCAGTCTGAACGAATTGTAACAGTCCTGAAATGGTGTTTACTGGAGCTGAATTCCACCTGTATTACATCCATGGCAGCAGTAAAGTCAATGTGAATTTCTGGCCGTTTGAAAAGGCCACACTGTATACTTCACTGCAGACAAGGCCACTGGAGAATACAAAAGTGTTGAAAGGCTAAAATTTAATTAATGAACAATTAGCACCCCCTGTGGGTTGGGGGGGGGTAGGGGGGTCATTACTACAATTACCCATTTGCCATTGTTATGTGTTCTTGATTTTGACTTTCATGTGTCTAATATATGATAGGAACCCTGAAGGTCTGTGGCAAATAATCATTTTTAATTTTGCTAAGGCACAGCCTGACTCACACAGGTTGTCAGACTGGAGTGAAAAAGTCAGACAGATAGCTAGTGAGTACACCTAGCCAACCACCCAGCAACTACAACTCAAAGGAGTTTCTGTTGTCTACTCCTTCATTTCATGCATTTTGTGGGGAATTACTGGTACTAAAAAATTCAGGGATGTTGGACTATCTTAAGACATTATGCAATAAGAAGGGGTCTACAGCAGGGTCAACCACCGGTGCATACTCAGTAAATAAAATTTTTATAGTGTTTCAACAGAATCATTAATTTTCACATTAACACTTACATAGTAAAACTAAAATTGAAAAGTGAGATAAGATCCCAAGTAACCCAAATGATATAAGGAGTTCCTTTATTTCAAATGAGATAATGTTTGTAAAAGTACTGTATAAAGTGCAAAAGACAACCATTTTCTTAAAATACCTTTAGTTAGGGTATGATAATCTAGCTCTACACAGATCATATAATATCAAATACCTTTATTCAGAGTTTTTTGAAATTTATCTAATTAAACAAAATATGAAAGAGGCAATTCTGAAAATAAGGCTGATTATTATTAACTTGATAGATTTTCCAGGTAGTCTTTTCTCCCTCTGTTTTCTATTTCTCATTTTTGGTTCAGTTTTCTCTTTCCTAGAACCTCTCTACCTTAGAATGAATATGAAAATAAAATCTAAACCAGTTTATTCTATCATTGTTTTCTTCATAGCCCTGGTAACTTATTTATGGGAACCAGTACCAGTCAAAATTGTGGTGCATTGCATGTGTATGCACGTGTTTTTATCCAGATTTGACTAAATGTTCAGAATTGGCTAAATGATTTATGCCAAAGAAGTAGTTTTTCAAATATTTTAAATATTTCTCATTACAGAAGTGTTAATCACCCACCAGAGGTGGAACAGGGTGGGGGGGTGGTGGTTAGCGATAAACTGGTAAAGGGCTACAAAAAATGATTACACTGTGTAATGTGGAGTATACTAATTATCCTGATTTGAGCATCACATATTGCACATAGGTATGGATAGTCAATGCTGTACCCCACAGATACAATCAATTATAGTTCAATAAAAAATAAATAAAATAAAATAAATAGAAAAACAGTGTGAATCATAGTAATTTGTTAATTAGTACCAGTCAATGTACGATCATGTTTTAATGAAACACAACATTAGGGTAAGCCTTTCTGTTGCTATTTTTGCTGATATATATATATATATAGGCATATTTTTATTAAATTATTTATATCTGGGATGAAATATTACGTCAAATATCCCAATACCAGTGACAAAATCCGGCCTCAAAAATCCCATTATATATGTCTATGTAGTAGTACCTCATTTTGCCTACATCTAAGATCATTTTAAAATAACAAAACAATGTATAAAGAGAGAATCCAAGGCAGTGTGGCCGCAATTACAAGTCAGGTACGGAGTTGGGGAGGTGGCTGGAGACCCGTCTGTGCATGTTCCATGATGGTGTGTAGACACCTGGCCCTCTGGCACCCAACATATAGAACAAGAGCAGAGTGTACTAAATTCCACTGAAATCTCAATGTGCTAACTTGGGGAGGTGGCTGGAGACCCGTCTGTGCATGTTCCATGATGGTGTGTAGACACCTGGCCCCCTGGCACCCAACATATAGAACAAGAGCAGAGTGTACTAAATTCCACTGAAATCTCAATGTGCTAACATGATTTAAATAAGAATAAATTAAGAGATTCTAGTCAGATAATAAGAAATTTGATATGTACCTGCCTTGTCCACATGTGAGGTGCACCAATTCTAAATGATAATTCTCATGGAGAAATGTACAGCAATGTTATTTACCTTTGTAAAGGGGGATACAGACAGCAATATATGTCAATATAAGTCCAAGACTTTCTGATGTGACCCCTGCAAAAGCTTGTTTCTAACACTCAAAGACAAAACCTACTAGCATGGTTCTGGGATCCTGACTAAATCAATGCTGTCAGTACTGAACGGCTGGTTTCTGAAATTTTCACAAAACCTTCTCCCATATCTGAGGTCTACTCTTTTCTCTTAAGAGGACCTGGTGGTCTTTGGCATGGGTTGTGCATACCTCTTGGTCTGACTTTAGGGATTAAAGGAAAGAAAATGAGTGTTGAAGCCTACACAGAGAAAAGAAAGTCAAGGCTATCCTTCCTAACTTTTCATATATATGAAACATAAGTTTGAAGATCTGTGAGAAGTCCTTTAGGGAGGAAAAAAGTGCTAAATTTACAAATGAACAAATAGGTCAACGAGGATGAGTAACAAGTTATAATGTTGCACTAACAATAGTCGTTGACAGTGGCACTAAAACCCATGCCCATATCCCCAGTGCCCAGGCAAGCATTTTGGCTCTATGTCTTAGAAAACTCTCATCTCAAAGTCCATCCTTCCTTAACTCTTCCCCACTAGAACAACACTACTCCCAGACTGAGCCATCTAATTTTTATGGGTAATGAACAGAATAAACTTAAAATGGTGTTTAACACGGTTCATTTTTCCTTATAAAAAAATTCACTGATTTTAATATTGTGAATTAATTCATGCTAATTGACATATGTATTCACACATATATAGAATAAAACAAAAACCACCTGACCATTCTAATCACCCCTCCAGTTCGGTTTTCCTTAACAGTGGGACTGTCTCCCTCCCTCCCTCACTTCCATCCTGTCCTCTGGGTGTGGTGGCGTGGCCAGATGAGGTACTGACAAATAAAAGCAGAAGAAAAGGTATAAACTGGAGCTGTGATCAGCTTCACCATCCTCAAGCTCTTCCTGGGGACACACTCCCTGCCACTGATCCCAGTAAGGTACGCAGTGAAGGAGCCTTCTCAACTATCCTTTAGCTGCCTTTCCTCAAGTATTATTATGGCTACTATTGCTCTACAACAACAAAACAAAGGCTGACCCTTTGTCACAAGCAGATGACCCAGCGCAGCGTTTCTTAGTATAATTCCCCAGTCCCCTGCACCCCAATCACCTGAACTGCCTGCTGAAAATGCAGACACCTGGGCTCCACCCCAGGCACACTGACTCTGAACTTCTGGAGGTAGGGCCCCCAAATCCCCATTTTTAGCAAGCTTCCTGAGTCTTCACCTGCACTTGTAAGTTGGAGAACCACCTTAGAGTCTCTTATTTCCCCTGAATCATCTGAGACCTTTGCTTAAAGTTTGCTATACTCTGCTGGGCCTTATCCATGTTTGCTAGAACATCATTGATGGAGGGCTTTCTGTTCCTTATTCAAATACCACATTGAATCCTAGCTCTTCCAAGAAGCAGCTTTCACCAAAAGAAAATGAGATCCTTACCTCCTTTGCCTTCCCATCCTTTAAGAGTTGACCCTCCCACTTTGAGTAGGACTCCATACTTAAAATCTTTTCAGTCTAATACTAGATTAGCTCTGGTAAGTTACTTCCCCTAGAAGAGTGCTGTTGGCAGCAGCTTATAAATATCTAGAAAAATGACAGTAACTATGTTGAGGAGTTACAAAGTCTTACAAAAGCTATAATACATAAAAGGTATGACATGATTAGGATACATGGTTCTGAGTATACAGCTGTGCTTCAAGTGTGTACATAGAAAAGTCTGTCTCCTAAACTTTGTGGATGATTACTTTCACACTGCATTAGCTTGATGAGAAATATAAATGCACACCAAAGGCAGCTTGCCGGTCATCCACTTCAACATAGAAAGAAGGCTGTCACAAAACTAAACACAAAGCAAACGAGCATCTAAAGCAGGAAACAAGGAAAGGGGAAGGGAGCTTCCTCTGATCAACAGTACTTTCTTTTTCCACTCGGGAAGGCATTGCTCGAATTGCTGCTTAAATGCCTCAAGTTTGGACCTCTAGAAATTACAGACATCTTGTTCTTTGAAGGGGCTCCTATCAGTCTCCTGCCACTTCCTGGGTTCAGCAGTAAGTGTGAGCAGGGCTGCAGAACAGTAAATTAAGCCTTCCCTGTCAGAGCAGGAAAGAGGAGGGGAGTCAAAAGAGGGCTTGCTCTCAAGTGATTTTTATTGGCTTCATTTACATCCTGTTTAAGGTCTTCTGAGTAGCTCAAGGTGTCTTATCTCTGGCTACCAGTGGGTATTTTGCAGTCAAAGCAGTTAACACACTTTCCCTCTCTCTCTCCTCCTGTCCCTTTCCCTTAGCTCTCTTTTTTTCAAGCCATCTTATCTTATCACCCACATCTCTTCAGGCTGAGGAGAACCCACACTTATCAGGAGCAGTGCACTCTATTGTCGTTCAGGGCTGTTAGAGACAAATGATAGTTTAAGTCAAAAGAAAATCAGTTAACCTCTTCTGCACTCAGTTTAGAAATGCTCAGGGCTGTCTTACCTTTATGAGAGCTAAATGGTAGGAGAAATTTCACCTCAAACTTCCACACACACAGAACATGTGCACAACCCTACCAGAGCGCGAAGACGGGGTCCAAAGTTTCTGGCTGTAGATGCACACTGCACACACACAATGTAGCTACATGCTTGCCTTTACCAGAGCCCTCTGGTCAAGGCGACTCCCCAACCCCCAAGTCTTTATCCATGATATCAAAGGAGGAGGAAGCTCCACTAGTCTAGTGGGAAAAGCAGAAACTAAAGGAGAGTTGGGAAACAGTAGTCAAGAGAAAAGGGACTTCTCCCCAGATGTGCCTGAGTGCTAAACCATGAGTCAACATAAACACCAGTGACATTAGAAACATACACAGCATATACAGTTCTTGTCCAATAGCAACAGACACCATTATTCAAATCTACTGAACAATCAGTGTGCTGGGAGCCTGAGTACTAAGGAGCTCCATCTTCTGTAACAAACTCCGTAAAGATGGTCCTCAACCCTGGCTACTCATTGGAACAGTCTGAGAAGCTTTCGAAAATACCGGATCCCTCCTCAGACCAATTACATCAGACTCTCTGAGGGTTGGAGCCCCTCAGAGGTGCAGGCAGGGTTGACAACCACTGCCTTAAACTATCGCTGGTCAATCTGCAAAGCCCCATGGAAGGTGGTCTAAAAGTCAAAAACAAATCCCTTTATTATATGGTCTCACCTACCCCATGACAGGCAGGCCAGCACAGGAGCAAGTTTTCTGCAGTACTTTGTGCCAAATGCAATGAACTAGATATTTAAAAAAAAAAAAAAAAAAAAAGTTACAGCAAGCAATACTGAACAGTCCAATCACTCACCATTATCACAATATGTGAACCGTTATTAGGCGTCTCATCTGTGTGTTTTATATTCCTTTTAAAAATTCCCATTGCTCTTCTCCTTCATACCCCAGCACCCTATGGGCTCCTTTATATTAGTGATCGCCCCATACTTTCACCCGCAGTGAAGGCTCTCTTAATTGTCCATTATCTTAGTGTGTCAGCACAAAGGAGCAGGGACGGAATCCTTGTCCAAACGGTTTCACCTCCCTCTCTTGAGAGTGATGCCCTTGTCAAGGCATTAAAGACACGAAAACCTGCCACTTATCAGAATTGTATTTGAATCGAACCACTGTCCTTGAAAACTGTAGGCAGGAGATACTATCAAACTGCACCGCATTGCCAGCTGCAGTTCCATGGTGGCTCGAACAATCTAAAAAGATACTATCCAAACTTGGCCATGCATTCCTCATAATAGAATTACAGGTTAACAATGCAAACATGTGCACTGATTTTTTTTTTAATGTTTAAACACAAAGAAATTCATGGGTCAGGTTGTTCATGAATACAAAGTCAACAGTCCTAAGCTTTAGGATACCTTTCAATGTAAACTCACCCAAGGAACCAAACCATAAAAATCTTCTAATTACTCCATACCTCCAATTCTTAGCAAACATAATTCAAGGCTATTAAAGCATCACATTTATCTTGTTACAGTGACGGGGAAATGTGCACATCTTAGTGATCCTATGGAGAGATTCAAAAACAAAGCACATTCTAAACAGCATTTAAAAGCGAAAAGGAAAGAAAAAAATATTTTTAAGTATTCAGGCCAATTTACGTGCCTTCCACATCTCTGTATTTCCTTGCTACTTTTCGTATTTCTTTCTTACTCAATGCTCACCCATACTGCCTCAGAAAAAAGAATTTATGCATGCTTTTAACAAGTAAACAAGTGTACAAATTAATTCAGAGAGCAGTAATTTTGAAAATTTTCTATGTTTAATGTGCACTGCAGTTAAACTACTTTTTCTGTACAAATTAATTTACTGCATCAGTGATCGATGTTTATGTTTAGGCAATTTTATTTCTCAGTATGGTAAAATTAGACCTAATAGTTGCAACCTGTTATGTCCAATCTGTCACTGAAATTCAAATTGCCTTTTTCCTATTATTCAAGGAGCAATTTGGAGGAATTAAAGCCATCTAAAAACGGAAGACAAACAATTCTCTGTAAGGACTCAATAGCCTGTGTCATCAACCAAATCCACACCCGTGTGATCTCTTCCGAGCAGTTTCTTTTGACATGGCTTTTCTGAGATTCTCAAACTTTCACATCAGTCAAGCCACACAAATGTAGATTTTAGGATAAACTGGAAATTTTATCCTAAAAATTCTCAGCCTTCAAGAAAAGTAATCAAAGATTCAAAGATTTGGGTGTTGACCCCTAATTCCAACCCCAACTAAAACACTAGCCCCTCTACCTTCATGGCTGCATATTTGCTACATCCTACTGTTTTGCTTGTTTTGCTTTATCTATGAATATATTCTTTAATTTTCTTCTTGCAAAATGAATTTGATTCGCAATTTTCTTTCTTACTGGGGAGGATTCAATTATTTAGATGCCTAAGATTAAAATTTTTCAGTGATGGATGCTAGAGTTGGGAAATGAATAAGACCTATTTTATGAACAAATATTGTTTCACTCAGTTTTTCTCATTCATTAGCTACCCTGCTAATGCTTGCTCTACACTGTGAATATGAAAGACATACCTACATAAGACCTATTTTATGAACAAATATTGTTTCACTCAGTTTTTCTCATTCATTAGCTACCCTACTAATGCTTGCTCTACACTGTGAATATGAAAGACATACCTACGAGGAAAGGTTGGACGGGGACAAGCTGAAACACTGATGCAAAGCTATCACAGCTCCCTGGAGGCGGCTGGGGTAGCGCGAAGCAGGTTACAAATAAAGGGGTACAAAATTTGATGGGATGGTACTTCAAATACCCAATACCACTTTTTTACAGTATGCTATCACTAGATTTTTATTTTCTTCAACAAAAGGACACCAAATCAACTGATGATCTAATCATCACTTGGTATAAGAGAATTTCTGAAAACGTTCCTTTGCAACACTCCCTGACTGCCATATTCTATTCCTAAGTCCGCCTCCCTCAATAGAGTTTCTCATTGATTATAGGGAGATTATGTGTAGATTATATCAGCACCGCACTCTCCCGAGTGAGCCACTGGGCCGGCCCATATGTGTAGATTATATTATGGTTGGATAACCTCGGTTTTCCCTTATGGTTACATTTCCACATTATTGGTGGAACCCTGAAATTTCTATCAAACCAACCATCATTTCTTCATAGTGGTCATTACTGGTTTGAAGGGGTGAGAAAAAAAAAAAAGACACAACAATCACAATAATTCCTTTAACTTGTTAAGATAGATGAACAGATATGATGTTGATGGGGGGGAAGAGGGAAGGGAGAAAAGGAGGAATTGGTAAAGGGACATGAAAATCGACTGTGTCGTAAATTGATAAATTCAAATAAAAAAAAACATTGGTTCCAATTTTTTTCTTCCTGTCCTCTTGTTTGGCTGAAATAGCCAAATTGAATGGTAGTCTTGCCTCAATTTAAGCCTACTTAATGTCATACATGGCCTCAGCTTATATATTATTCACTAGTATCCAGAGGAAACCACTTCATTTCCCCGGGAAAGGAAAAAGGAGACAATCCAAGCTCTTCTTTGCCACTGACACCTTTCCATACAGCTTTCTCTCTAGAGGGAGAGAAGAAGACAAAATTAAAAGGGGAAATAATTTGTTCACAAGTAGATATCAAATTTCAGAGTCATTCTATGTAAGAGAAGATCTGGTGTCAAAGTAATTGAAATAAAACTGAAATGAGTATCTTTGCTCCCTTTCTCTCTTTTTAACCTTTCCATGATCACTTTTTAAATTCCACGAGAAACTCATTTCCTCAGAAGACTGCTTAGATCATCAAGCTGATTAATAATTTTACATTGAGGCAGGACTGATTAATGTGGATTATTCAACTGATTAATACTGTTACTATATTACACATCCAAGTGAGCACTAAGTGTCTTGTTTTCCAGAAAAAACTTATTTTAATTATTGAAATAAGTTCTTATTAATGAGACTTGGCCTTCTTAAGATTGGAGAACTTCAAAAAAAAAAAAAGGGGGGGGGGCCGGCCCGGTGGCGCACTGCTACAGTGCGCCACTTGGGAGCGTGGTGGCGCTCCTGCCGAGGGTTTGGATCCCACATACAGACCGGTTCCCGCTCACTGGCTGAGCGAGGTGTGGGCGCAACACCAAGGGGTGCAATCCCGTTGCCGGACACGAAAAAAGACAAAAAGGAAAAAAAAAAAAAAAAAAAAGGGGGGGGGCCGGCCCGGTGGCGCACTGCTACAGTGCGCCACTTGGGAGCGTGGTGGCGCTCCTGCCGAGGGTTTGGATCCCACATACAGACCGGTTCCCGCTCACTGGCTGAGCGAGGTGTGGGCGCAACACCAAGGGGTGCAATCCCGTTGCCGGACACGAAAAAAGACAAAAAGGAAAAAAAAAAAAGAAAAAGATTGGAGAACTTCATTGTAATGTGAAATTGAGGACTTATTTGTCCTTTTCTTGGCTTTCTCAACATCAAAGAACTAAGAGCAAATGCAAACAGAACATGTGGATTTACAGCATTTTAAAAATCAGGTCTATGATGATAAGAACCTTTTGTTCACTTACAGAAATCCATTGGCCAAACTTATGAATGATATGGACGAATGAACTACCAGCACCTTCACCTTCTCGCTCTCCATCAGCTGTGAGTCCTCACCACAGTCCACTAAGAAACTACAAGTCTCCCTCCCTCCCAATAGAGGGAGTCACATCTATCCTATCCCCCAGAGACACAGCAGGGTACTCCACCATAGTTTTTACCCTGCTAATGCAGAATCCACCAGTTTCCAACATCCCCAGACAAGTTCTAACATGTGTGCACGTGTGTGCACACACACACATCTACCCTTTATATAACCCCACTCCCAAAGACTAGAGTTCCTTTTAAAGCCTATGTACTTACAGCTACTTCCTGCAGACCAGCCCTGACATTGCAGGAAGCCTAGACCCTCACAGAGACTCTGACTGCCCCAGCCTCTACTCGGCTACTCTCTGGGACAGAAGCCTCTGGTTCTCAAACTCCTGGCCCTCACAAGAGTTCTCCAGCCTCCAATAAGTCCTCCTCTTCTGAAGGAACCAGGCAAGGCTCTAATCTCAGTGCCCATGAAATGTAGGAAAAGAAATCAGATGTTCCTGCCTGGGCAGTGAATCCTGGGGAAATGCAAGTCTGGCTTTTTTAACGAAAACTCAGAATTGAAATTCCCATCTAAACAATGCTTACAACTTATTATTGTACCAGCAGTCCCTAGCACAAACCAGAGGCATTTTTATGTAAATTGCAAAGGCAATTCCCTTCAAGAGGAGAAAATCCAAAAGGTACCCTCCTAATAGAAGAATTTTTTTTTTTTTAAAGGTCCCTTCTTATTGGGCCGGCCCGGTGGCGCACTGGAGAGTGCGCTGCTTGGGAGCGCGGCGGCGCTCCCGCTGAGGGTTCGGATCCCATGTGGAGACCGGTTCCCGCTCACTGGCTGAGCGCGGTGTGGGCACAACACCGAGGGTTGCGATCCCGTTGCCGGTCCCCGGTATGGGCGCAACACCGAGGGTTGCGATCCCGTTACCAGTCAGTAAAAAAGACAAAAAGTAAAAAGAAAAAAAAAAAAAGGTCCCTTCTTTTGGCTGGCTGTAAGTACTGCTGGATTTCCATCTCTGCACCATGCTGCCAGGGACCTTTGGGCAGTTCACAAACCACGTAGCCGTAT
>NW_007728929.1:89656-91586 GCF_000696425.1 Galeopterus variegatus
GCAACACCGAGGGTTGCGATCCCGTTACCAGTCAGTAAAAAAGACAAAAAGTAAAAAGAAAAAAAAAAAAAGGTCCCTTCTTTTGGCTGGCTGTAAGTACTGCTGGATTTCCATCTCTGCACCATGCTGCCAGGGACCTTTGGGCAGTTCACAAACCACGTAGCCGTATGCTGTGGCTCTTTTCTACAAACCTTACATGTTTAAAAAAAAAAAAGTGTGGGCCATCCCAAGAACTTAATCCCCATTTACTGCATTGGCCCATTGCAGAATATGTGGTAAATTCCAAGTAACCAACTTATTAAATAAACTTTTGGAAGATAACCTGTTTATAAGCTGAGGACTGTCTATAGTTTAACTGGTGGTTTTGAAAATCGAAGAAAACAAACGAATCAATTTTGCTCCAGCAAATTTTCATTGATCTCATTTATGCAGGGTTGTTTAGTCTCAGCATGCTTGTTCTGGAAAAAAAAAGACTTTTTAAAAATTCCATTAATTCATTAATTTTGTTGTGGGTCATCAATGAATATTTTTTAGAATGCATAATTCCTTAACTGTGAATCTTTGAACTCAAGTGCATTTAAAAAAATAGACTATTTTTAGGGCAGTTTTAGGTTTACAAAAAAAAAAAAAAACTGAGCAGAAGGAACTGAGATTTCCATATAGCCCCTGTCCCCACACATGCATAGTCTCCCCTATTATCAAAACTCCTCACCAAAATTGCACATTTGTTATGACTGATGAACCTGCATTGACATATCATTATCACCCAAAGTCTCATGTGCTTTTTTTTCTTAAGTCTAAGCTTCATGCATTCACTTTGCAGCTAGGTGCATGACAGGAGAGAGGGGAGAGCTGGCTTATTTGAGGCAAAACAGTCCCAACTACTTTCATAACACATGTTCAAGTCTAGTCACTCACTCTTTCATCCATTCATTCATCAAACAGGAATTTTGCTAGGTACTGGGATACAAAGGTACAGAAAATGTGATCTCCATCCACTCTTGGTTTTTTGTAAATATGTACAGAGCTATTTTGAATGTACATATTACAAATATACATGTACATTTAAATGTATATATTACATAAAGTCTTGTGCTCTTTATGAAAAAGGTTTTAATATAACTGTTAAATGAGTTTGCTGCTCAAAAGCTATTACATTTCATTCACATTTTGTGAACATTCATAATATATAAGGTCGCTTAGTTTGAGAGCATAGAACATAACACCACGACCAAGTATAGGGATTGATTAACTTTCTAAAATAGGCAAGAATCACTCTCTTTTATAGGTTTCCTTTTTGTTTTATACTATTTTCTTTTTTCTTCTTTGCCCTTCAGCTAATTTATTTGCTATATTTCATACTGTTGTTATGAGCAAAGATTCATCAAAACCCCCAAATGTAGCTACTATTGTTAAGACTATGATAATTAAGTAAAAGTCATTTAGTTCCATCTTCTTTTAAAGCTTCGGTTATGGCTTTAGGCTTTTGTCATTTGCATTAGTCCTCTTTCCACAACCCTCTACTATCAAAAGAACATTTTACTTCCTGGTGAGCTTCCCAATCTTATCTCTTGACTTCATTAGTGCATGTTACCTTAGAGGGAGTTCACCATGAGCATTGATTTCTTTTCCCCACCTAAAAGAAGATCCAGTTCAATTATCATTGATACTTTCCCTCTCGCCTTGGTCACCTCTCTTGCCCAAAGTCTTGACCAGTCTTTAGTTTGGCTGTGTTTCCATGAGCTTATTCTGTTTGCTATCCCACAGAAGGGTCCCCATAGTGCTGCTCATTACATAGATTCTCCTGCTTGACAATGCTAATTCCCAGACTAGTTCTTTTTGCACCTAATATTCCATTGGGACAAAGTTAATTTTTTTTTTCCTTTTTGTCTTTTTTACTGACCAGTAACGGGATCGCAACCCTTGGTGT
>NW_007728929.1:92244-93884 GCF_000696425.1 Galeopterus variegatus
GGAGCGCCGCCACGCTCCCAAGCGGCACACTCTCCAGTGCGCCACCGGGCCGGCCCTGGACAAAGTTAATTTTGAGGCCCATCAAATGAAGTAGTAAATACATTTTCAGGTGTGCCCTAGCTACCACCCCAGTCTGGCTCTTCTAATCTATTCATAAACTCCATAATGATATCCTGGTTACCTATTTATGGGCAAGACTCAGCTGCAGGCACAGTAGATACAGAGTTGACTAAGACGTAATGGTTACACTGAATGGTTCACTGACTATAGAATGGGGAGACACACACATATAAACATATGGTCACAAGACAATGAAATCAGGAGTGTGACAGAAGCCTCTACAGAAGTGCTGTGTGAGCTCTGTAGAAGAAGCACCAACTATATCTTGCAGGACATAGAAAGGCCACCCAAGGATGTTTTCTTTGAGTTGAACCTTAAAGAATAAGTAGGATTTTTCCAGGAAGGGAAAAGGAGACTGGTCATTCCAGGCAGAAAGAATAATATGTACAAAAGAAAAAAAATTATCATCAGGAAATCGACATTGTTTGTGAAATGACTATATAGAAAAATTCAACCTTAGCTGTGTGTTAAAACCACCTGGAAATCTTTTTAAAAATATTGGTGTTTCCACTCTACTCATAGAAATTCTTACTACAATGTGCTGAGGGTGAAGTTTAGATGAATATTTTTTAAGTTTCCAAGGAATGTTAAATGGCAGCCAGGATCAAATGCCACTGGACTAGAACACAGGACTTGTGGGAGGAAGTGGAGCCAGATCACGGTGGACTTGCCTACCAAGCTAAAGGCTTTGAGCTTATTTGTGGGCATCAGAGAGCTATCAAAGGATTTCAGACAGCTGCGATGAGTTTCCATCAGAGTCCTCTGGACTGGGAGGGACTGGATGAAGTCTAGAGAGGAAGGGAGTCCACTCATGATGCTATGGCAATGGTTCAGGTGAATGACGAAAAACGTAAGGGAAATAGCAGCCATGACAGATGGAAGAGGACACACTCACTTGTTCAGAAAAAGAGATCTGAAAGACGCAGGGACTCATCACATATGGCTAGAGAAGGAGAAATTCCTATAATGTCTATTTCTCCCAAATTCCCTGGTTCCATCCCACTATTGTCACTATGTGCCTGATTTAGCGCAAATGTTTTCAAGAAGATAAAAATCATAGTTTTGAACACTATATGTAAGAAACAACTGGACTCAGCTCCAGTGTTGCAGGCTGCCTTTCTAATTAAAGCCAGCTATCTTTACACTCTATTCACACTCATGCGTTCCCACGTCCCAATGGGAGGTCAAAAGAAGACCCTAGTTTGGTGAGATTAGAGCAAAGTAGGCATCCTTACAAAAAAGGAGCTTCACATGTATGTCCCACTGAAGCTAGGTCAACAACACCACCTTTGAACCCAGCATATGACATTATATGCCAGTGGAAGTTTAGGAAGAATCTAGGCGAAGACAACCACAGAATATTGAAGTGAGAACGATTCTATGCGTTAACATGCCTTTTCTGTGTTTGTAACAATGGATGTATATTGTGATGTTATCAATTATGTAGTGGCAGTTTCATATGTAAACTTCTTCACTTGGACTTTTAGATAACCTTATGGCTTCCTAAATAATTTGAGTTG
>NW_007728929.1:94679-95427 GCF_000696425.1 Galeopterus variegatus
ATGTAAACTTCTTCACTTGGACTTTTAGATAACCTTATGGCTTCCTAAATAATTTGAGTTGGCATAGATTATCTGGAAAGATATATTGATATTCACAACAATTCTTTTATCCTGTGTATTTTTCTAGCTTTATTTAACGAACTTTACATAAAACCTTTACACACCTCTTCCACTTACTTGCTTCAATAATTAGTCATTAATAACAAAGTGTAAATGCATAAGACCCCATAGGCATTGGCATATGTACACAATTTCCTTCTGTTGCATATGGATAAAATTACAAGTGCACACTTCTTTAAAATACAAGTACTAAGCATTATTATAAGCACTAAACACTTATTGAGAACCTACTAAATGCTTAATCAATATATTTTAAAGGGTGTTGGCAAACTGGTGCTTGTAAGTCAAATGCTCCTGTTTTTGTAAATAAAGTTTTACTGGGACACAGCCATGCTCATTCATTTACATAAGCATGATTTGTTCACTACAGCAGAGTTGACTGGTTGTGACAGAAACCATATGGCCCACAGAACCTAAAATATTAAAAAATTATGAACTATCTTGACTTTCACAATAAAAGTTTGCAAGCCCTGTCTTATAGCATTGTCTTATGTATTAATAACCCTTTCTCATATAAAAAAAAATATTTATGACTATATTTCTTTGCTTTCTATCTCTGCTGTTTTCGCTAAAATAAAAGAATTGTACTCTGCCTGAAATTTACTGAAGTATCATACTTTGGAAGGGG
>NW_007728929.1:96064-137103 GCF_000696425.1 Galeopterus variegatus
CATCCTTCAATCATTTTTCATTTGTCCATTGCTCTTTTAGTTATATAATCTAACACTTGTTCCTGCTAAGCAAGTCTTTTAGAATCTATTGTATATTATTTAGCTGTCTGTGCCTGGGTGGCCAGAAATAGCCATCTATCCCTTGGCTTTCAGCAAGAATTCAATACCAGATATATAAATTACCATCAGAGATTTGCTCGCCACATTTTACTGTGGAATAGATCTGAAGTAAGCTATTTTTCTTGGTTTTTCATCCTTCTTTAAAACTGTCATATTTTAAATTGGTCATAATTTGTTCCTTTTACTCCCATAAGAATGACTGCTATATGCATGAATTTCTGCCCTCAGCAACGACTGTAACAATCTTTCACCTGTTGGCCTTAGAAATTAATATCTGTATGATGCCAGACTCTTCAGAAACTAGCTGCCAAATGTGTTATCTACCAAATAGTAAAGAACTTTACATAAAACCTTTACACACCTCTCCCACGTACTTGCTTTAATAATTATTTATTAATAACAAAGTGTAAATACATAAGACCCCACAATAATCAGATAAGCTCTGATCTTATCATTCCCTTTTGAAAAAATGCCCTGGCATTTAGGAAACCATCCTGTTGGTATGTGAATTACCCATATTTTACAAGCTTTGGTTTTTGTTTTTGTTTTTCCTTTTTTGTCTTTTTTATTGACCAGTAACAGGATCGCAACCCTCGGTGTTGCGCCCGCACCGCGCTCAGCCAGTGAGCAAGAACCGGTCTCCACATGGGATCCGAACCCTCGGCGGGGCGGCGCACTCTCCAGTGTGCCACTGGGCCGGCCCCAAGCTTTGGTTTTGATCTCACTCAAACATCATAATTTCCATGGCCTCTTCCAATACAGTGTGTTTAGCCATCTTGAAAGAAAGGTGCCTTATGCAGAAATCATGTACCTCCATTTGTTTAAAAAATGATTGTGAGGATAAGGGATTATTATGTGAAAAGTTAAAAAAGAAGTATTAAATGTGAAAATACATTGTATGAAATGGTAAAATTTAGATTTGCAAGTATGTACGTTTGATATCACATAAAACAATCTATCAAATTACTGATTTTTTCTTTCTTTCACTTGGGTCTTTTAGAAGGAGGATGAAAAATACAAAATTATTTCCCAAGTAAGTCTTGGAAAGGATCTATCTGTTCTCAAACCTACAGATTTCAATTCTGTATTGTTTTTTAGGGAGGAAATATCAGTTTGCTATGTAGTATTAGAAATAACAATGCTTGGTCAAAAGCAAACAATAGCATTCAATGGAACTGGCTTTTCTTTCTCCCTTTCCATTTCTATTTGCCAAACTGCCCGCTCTGCTTTTTATGTAAAACTGCAGATGTCTTCTTATTAATCAAGATTCTAATACATTCCAGATGAACAAACAACTTCGGCACCGCAGCACGGACCATTCTCCTTAAACCCAGGATTTATTAGAGTTGCCCGTTCCAAGATCTCTTAACTTAAAAAAGATGGTTTATTGTTCCTCTTTCTACAGCAGGGGCTTAATAAGTGCACTGAAACTATGACTTTGCCCCTTTGTTATACAATATTCAAAGAGATTTCCAGCCCTATAGTGTAACATTATCCAAGTCCTTTGAAACACTAAGTAGCTTGCTCAAACTCAATCATCCGTATACAAAAATCATAGACAATCAATACAAATGCAATATGTTAGTGATGACATTAGAGAAACAGCATCCCAGAACTGTCTGCAGTATGCACAGTACATTCAACATCCATTCGACATTCCAAAGTGCAGCCAAAACATAAAGCTCTAATTAAAAAGCACTCTTTGGTGAACAGCTAAATATTTTGCTTTTTAACCTTGCCTTATACAAGGAATAATTTGGGGAAAATTATCTACACACATGGTATTGATTAACTCAGGGCTATGATTTCTCTGATTTCACACTGCTGATATTTCAATGGGAGTTTACCATGTAATTTAACCGATCAAAATATGCTCAAGTACTGATATTTAAAAATTAAATTCGGCTCAATATCATTACTTTATGTATTTTTACTTGTACTATTTTCAGGCGAGAGGAAAATAGGTCTTTCTCTATGTAATCAAAAGGAAAAAGGACAGGGAAGTAATAATAAGGTATAAAAGCACATATTATACCAATGTATGTCGCTAATAGCTTTTGTATAGATTAGCACCCTTCTTACTACTCCCAGTTTACTAATGTTCTTACTAATACTGGACTCCTAAGGGTGATTCTATAAATAAGACATTTATATAGAAAACTAGGAAAATATGAAAGGTTATAATATTAACATACCAAACTCATTTTTAATTAAAGAAATAAAAAAGCCCAGTCTTTAGGGGGTTTGGGAAAATAAGGTAGTCAAATGAGACCAATTAACTTCATTAGCTTCTGCAAATACCTAGTTTTCTAACACATTTCTATTTTTCCATCTGCTCCACAGTTAAATGTATCTACAAATTAACATTTTATTTATGATTCAGGTTCTGATTCATAAAAATTATGCACATATTATACAAAGATACAGAGGACTGTACTGAGACTTATTCACCAATATTTTCTTTTCTTGAGCAAAGCAATCTGGATCACAAAATACCTTACACTAGAAAATCAGTTACACACTCTCCGGCCACTTTTGTCTTTAAGATACGGTATTTCTCTGGATATATTTGAAGAAGGCAAAATTGCTGTCTTTTCTATGTCCTCCTTTCTTTACTCTCGTCTCATAGTAACTGGCATAGGAGATTCTTATTCAGTACCCTATAAAGTTCTCCTCTCTTTGGCCTGGCACTCACATTAACTTCAAACCTCATAGTGCATCCATATTGTGCTGGAAATGCTTTATATCTGAGTTTTAAATGCCCGTGCTTCCTACTGCCTTTACAGGAGAGCAGAGCTTTCAAAATACGTTGCCAGGATAAACAAAATTCAGTGTCGTTAAACCATGTGTGCTGATTCCATTTTAAGTACTTATAAAAACCTTATCCATAAGACAAACCAACTTTCTTAACAAGATATTTACTACCATTCAACTGTACTTCAACTAAGAACAACAGTCACTTTTATAAGTGGACTCAAGTTATTTAATTTCACTTTAACTTCTGTAAGTAACTTGATCCCTTGCTGACACGCCATTTTATTATATTATTATTTGCAGTGGTACTCACTCATAAATCAAATCCATACACCCCTCACGGTAACAGAAAAACACTTTCAGAAAATAACTTTTCTTTTGAACCCAATAAGTCCAAGGATATGTGTTCCTACAGATTACTATGTGTGGCTCCTGGCATAGGCACTTTCTGACTGGGTAGCAGGGTCCCTAACACCTGAAGTATAAATTACCGCTGTATTTCCATTTCTTAGCACTGCCAAATTCTTGGGGTATTACTTATCCTGAAGAGAAGCCTGTCACTTTCAGGAGAGTTTAGGAGAAACAATCTGGGTTTAAAAGCATTAGACCCATCATTTTTGTGACTTGTACTAATTTTACTTTCTATGCAGCAAAATGGAGTGTATTTATTCTATCTGATCTATTTCAAAAAACTTAGGGTGCTCAAAGATGTTTTAAGGTTTTCTTGGAGGGGAGGTTAAGTTTTTTAAATGAAAAGCCTCCATATGTCATGGGGAAAAGGCATGTTTCTATTTAGATTTTGTACTTCAAAAAACGTATTTGCTAATATACAGTGGAGCTGTCATGTCAAAGTTAAGTGAGATCCAGCATTTGAATAATAAAAATTATGGTTAATAAGGAATAATCATCATATAATTTGCTCAGAACCTCTGGGGAAATACGGATATAGTTGGAAATCAGTATTAACGGCACTGTATGACACAGTACTGCCTGGACTATACCTCCAAAGGGTTCGATAGCAAATGTGTGGGGAGAACTACTTTCAAGCACCTTACACTTATCATTGGATAATTTTTACACATAATATGAACTCAAATACTTGCTGTGACTCTTTAGTTACTTTGATTGTGTGGCAGTCTTACTTGCCATTAACATGGTATGATGCTATATACCAAAGAAAAGTAAAATTTTACAGCTGGAAGCAGCATCAAAAACCAACTTGTCCAACATGCTGTTATTCAGCCCAGAGAAATTAAGTTCCTTATAAACAGTTCTGTAGTAGTAATTAAGGATTTTCATTCGGGTTCCAGGCTCTATATCTACTTCACCAGCAGATACAGATAATGGCAAATAATTGTGGGACTGTAAGGGCTATCAATACCATGCAAAAAAATAATCAGTGAAGCAAAGTAAATGCATTACAAATAATGTTATTACTTGTATGTACTTATTTGGTCTTAAAGATAGAAACATGTACACTATCTAAATTAATATATTTCAATCCCATTTTGATAGGGCCATACTAAATCAATCAGGTAGAAAAAATGCTCCATAGTAATAAACTAACAATATACCCATCACCTATCACCAAGGATAGCTGTCTATAATTTTAATTTTTAATCAAATTCTCACTTATTTATAGTCTTATATCATTTAAAGCCAATTAAGTTTCTTCTGGCAGATGCTGGTTGATTTACAAAGTCCTTCTCCCTGATGATTTACATTCACATCCAGGTACCTTCCATAAACCCAACCTGAATGAATATCAAGTAACTAAGGATGTGGGTTCCTGTTTCCCATCTCCCCCTATATCTCACATAATGGATCTGAGCTTAGAGCTCTCATAGACATCAATGAAAGAAGCAAAACAAGGAATGGGAATGGGCCTGTTACACATAGGAGTAGCCCATTGTAAAACGTACTTGTCTTCTCTGAATCTTTATTGATCCCCACTGTTTTCTGCTGGGGTTTTTCTAGCTTGTTTGATTACAGACCGTTGTCCCTGGGCTTCTTCCCCACCCTGCCTTTCTTTTCATATGTAAACCCTTGGGCTTATATAATGGAGTGGTGCCACCCCTAAGAAAGATTTTGGAAGAAATGAACTAGCACAATGAAGCCCCCCAGTAAATGTTATGCAAATGTATTATGAATTAGACCAGAAGTACAAATTTACTACATTGTGGAAAGGCTGTAAAACAGCAATTTGTCTTACTGTATGTGCAATTTTAATGTATTCCAAAGCATGGGTATTGTCTATTTCTGTTAGCCAGATCATTCAAACTTTAAGTGCAAAGTAAATATAAAGCATTGCTTTTTTAATAATATGCAGTCATGGCATATGCTTTCTTATTTTTCACCTCCAGTGTGGTACAGGAACACAAAATTGCTGCTTTTACTCACTTTATCTGATCATTACACAGAGTATGAACCTGTTTGTGATTACTTTACATTTTACAATTATTACTGTAACAGCTACTTTCGCTATTCTGGAAACAAATGTGAATTTTAGTAGTTAATGGGTTATAGCTCTTTATATACAGAGTAAAAAGGAAGGTGGAAAGTCTAACATTTTTTCTTCAAATGTGTATAAAACTGCAACCACCTAAAACTACCAATATAATCACTACATAAGAATGTATACAGTATGCTTGGGTTCGCATTTTGTAGATATTTTGTAACTGAACATATTTTTCCATATCCTCTTTCTCTGACATTTGATTTCTGATATACACAGGTAAATGTTTTAATCTATACAACTCATTCACATTCAATATTAGGACACATTTTCCTCATTCATTCATTCATTCATTTGCTCATTCAACAAACACTTGCTGAGTGCCTACTATGTATAAGACACTGTGATGGAGGCCATGAAGATACAAAGGTGAAAATGACCTAGTCATTGATCCCAAGGCTCATAACATAATATGAACTCAAAATTTAGTATAGTTAACCACATGATCCCGCAATTCCTCTTTTGGGTATATACCAAAAAGAAATGAAAGCAGTGTCTCAAACAGATATTTGCACTCCCATGTTCACTGCAGCACTATTCACAATAACCAAGAGGTGGAAGAAACATTTTTAATTTAGCAGAGTTAAAAAAAACATATCCAACTATGATGCAGAGAAAAATATATGTGCCTTAAAAGGAGAGCAGTGGAGATTCAAAGAAGGGAGAGATTATGCCAGGTCTGGGCATGCAGCTGCATTCAAAAGGAGCATTTCTGATGGGTTGGTGATGGAAGTAGAGTCTTCGAGACTTGAAGGGTTGAGAAGAAGCCCCCTCCAGAGGGAATGCACAGGAAAGGGATCCCAGAGACCAGGTAATACTGAAAAGGCTCTTGCTCTGAGGTCCTTTGTGAGGAAATAGGACAATCCAAGGAAGAATGACAAGGACACAGCTAGGAAGGAGAACAGTGCTGGGTGGGAAATATAAACGTGCACCCAGCCGAAGGAAGAAAACTGAGTTCACTAATGTCAGAACAAGGACATCGCAGAAAGATGGGTGTTCCAGAAATATGGAGCCATCACAGGTATAGTTAATAGAAAGGAACATTCTGGGTGAAGTAAAAAACAAGGAAAGATAAAGAGATGGGAAAAGACTAGTAGGAAACAAGGCTAGAGAGGGAAGCTATAGCTGATCACTGGGGTGGGGGTAGGGAACTGTCAGAGTAAACTAGAAAGGAACATTCTGGGTGAAGTAAAAAACAAGGAAAGATAAAGAGATGGGAAAAGACTAGTAGGAAACGAGGCTAGAGAGGGAAGCTATAGCTGATCACTGGGGTGGGGGTAGGGAACTGTCAGAGTAAACGTGTTGGATTCATTGATTTAGAAACACTCTGTTGCCTTGAGGAAAACAGTATTGATAATAAATTTAAGTAATATCTAAGTTCTTTCATTTACTCACATATTATAATGATTAAAAAGATCTATTTTAGAAAAGAGCATTTAGTTGATATCCATTTCAGTCCATTTTTCAATTTACTTGTCATGATGGGCTTTTAAGTTTAATGTAAATATCAAGCTAAGAATGAGTTTTAGCAGTGAGACCTCTCGAGCACCAGGAAAGGAAGGCTGGGCTCCGACAGCAAAACCACTAACAACTTTCTATTTGGCCTTAAATACAATCATGCATGGCGTAATGATGTTTTGGTCAGCGATGAACCATGTAAACAATGGTGGTCCCGTAAATAAGAATATAATAGCCATATCATATAGCCTGGGTGTGTAGTAGGCTATACCATCTAGATTTGTGTACATATACTTCATGATGTTTGCACAACAACAAAATAGCCTAAGGAAGCATTTCGCAGAATGTATTCTTGTCGTTAAGTGATACAAGACAATATATAACTTACTGTGAGCTTTGGTTTCCTCTTTTGGTAAGTTCAGGAGAGACTAGATTTTTATACTGTTTTCTAGCCATGAAGCTCTAAAATACTATGACTTTTAGAATTAGCTGCTGAGAGTCAGAGATTCATTCATATGAGCTATTTCTTGTTCTTGTTTGCCTGTCAGTGGCTAAATTCGGTACCCAAAGCCAATAAGAAGGTTTCCTGGAACATAATCGCATCCTGACCAACCAGCAGTGGTTATGGAACCTCCTCCTCCCTGGAAAACTTTCCAACTTGTCAGAGATGCTTGTAGATTATTAGAAGTATATTTTAAAATTCTTTATAACTCTCCAATCAGAAAGGCTGGGCCCAAGTTTCTGAAGAGTGGTGACTTTAGAGATTTAGGAAGAGGTCCATATCCCATTATGATGAATGAAGCTCATCAACCTTTTTGTTTCTCTTGAACTCAGTCATTAGTTTATTAGGCTTGATTCATTAGTTAGTATAAAATTCTAGACTATTAGGTGCATAGACACACATACACGCACTCACACCTTCACATTTAAAAAATAAAATTTCTTTTGATTTATCTGCCATTTGGAGCTGTCCATGTAGTATTCCCTTCTATATGTATAGACTATAGATTAAATAAAGAAAACTATACATTACATTATTTATAACAAGAGGCATTCCTATAATTGATAAGAATAATAATATAAAAAGGTAAACATCTTCCTGCTCATTACCTTCTTTGTTTTCTCAAAAAGTCACTTGCTTTGTTTTACATTTAGTAGCTGTTATTGATGATAAGGTTTGGATAATACCACTGGAGAATTGCCTTTTTTCCAGCAAGACAGCATTCTTAGAATATGACCATAGACGATTACAAAATGTACAGCTTGCCCAACATGAATCACGGTGATAGGATTAGGCCCAAAGGGAGCTATGACAACACTCTACAAGTAACTGAAAGGTGCAAATGGCAGGGAGGGAGAAGAATTATTTAAAGAGGTCTGAGGTATATGTGAATAGGGATTAAATTAAGCAAAGGAAAATTCAGGTTTTATATCAAGAAAAAATTCCTAATGGCAATATGTTAAAAGAATAGCTTTCCGAGAAATGTGTTGGAAGCCTTCATGCTGGAGAAAATTTTAACTGTAACTGAGACAACACTGGAAATAGACCATAAGGAGGAATCCCATGCCAGTGAGAAAAGAGCTTGGTGACCCACCAGCTTTTCTATTTTCTTTTCTATAACCCTGTGGATTTTTCTGAAGAAAAAAAGATTTAAGACCAAAAATTAGACTATCAAAAATGATACTGGAGATATACATTCACTTTATTTATGAAAGAATGTGGGCAGCTTAAAGGCTACCTCCCCATCGTACTACAATAGAATATTTGAAAATGTTTTGCAAACATTGAGTACTACGTAGGTATAAAATATTTTATTATAAAATATTACAATACGAAATAGCTATCAGTTATAGAGTAATCACAGTGTACCAGGCTTTGCATATGTCATTTCGTTTATGCTTCACAAAAACCCATAGGTTTTACAGATGAGGAAACTGAGGCCTAAGAACACAGAGTCAGTAAGTAACAGAAGATCTGAACCCATGCAGTTAGAGTTTCTGCCTAAACTCTCGGTTCCTGAGCTATTATCAACAGCATGGCAGCTTAAAGAGCTCACACCAAGAGGAGAGGGCCAGTCTTCTCCTTGATCTTCCTGCCCAGCCTGGGACACTGGGAGGGATGCCTGAAAGGCAGGTTACTCCTCCCCAGGAGCAGGAATCATGAGCCATTGTAGGTACAGGTCTCAGCCAAGTTTGGATTTGTAATCTAGCAGAAAAGAAACTTTTGAAGAGCCTTTGATTCAATTCTTGTGACCCTTGTGAAATAAGCCTTCTTAAGACTGAGTTATGGTATCAATTTGCTTCAATTCAACAAATATGTACCCTGTTATGTACTCAAGGGGCTAATATCTAGCAGGGGATCAGATTAGTTCACCTCCAAAGTAGTCGGAGAGGGCACCATGGGTGCAAACTTCCAGAAGCAAAGATAAGAACACAGCTGAAGGGAATAGAGAGGAAAACAAAGACACGGAAACAGAAGGGTAGAGCCAGGGGCCCAGGCAAACTAGAATTTCAAGACAATTCATTCCTTCCATTTGTTCTGCAGTAAAGATTTGTTGTGTGCCTACCACGTGCCACTGGGAATACAGCAGTCAATGGTATTTCAGTCTTCATGGAGCCTCCAGGAGAGTGGGAAGACAGATGTCACCCAACAGGTGTTCTGAGAAAATGTGACTGGACACACTTGGACTGAGGCTCAGGGAAGGCCTCCCATAGCAAACAATCCTTGAACTAAGAGGGAAAAGAAGAGGCAAGGGGGAGACTGGCTCTAGACAGGAAGCACAGCATAGGAACAGGCCAGGGAAGGAAAGGTACTTGGTCAGTTCAAGGCACAGAAAGTGAACAAGGTGGTGGGGATAAGGGCTGAAAAGATCAGCACAGGCAAAGCATCGAGAGAGTGGACGGCACATAAACAATGCTGAAGTGCGTTCGAAGAGCCTTTGGAAACCACTGAAAGTTTTGGAGCCTGAACTGATTTGGTTTAAAAACAATAAAACATAATGGTAAACGCCAGGGTCTTCTGAGTCAGACACATCCTGGGTTCAAATCCCACCTCTGCCACTTATTTACCACATGACCCTATGCCTCATAGATAAAATGGCAAAAAATAACAATAATAATAAATAAAATAAAATCAATACCTACCTCTCATAAAGATGGTTGGGAGGATTAAGTAAACTGATGTTAGTAAAGTGATTAGTGCATTTTGAAGAATGCAGCCAGCATGGAGAAGCACAGGTAGCATCATGACAGAGGGCCACACAGTACTGGGGGTAAGGCATGAGCATGGGATTTGGAGAAATAAAACCTTAAGCAAGTTATTCGACTTTTCCTTGAGAACATCAGTATCTTCATCTGGATAACAGGTTTCAACCTCACGGATTTCTTTTAAAAATTCATTGAGAGGGGCTGGCCGGTTAGCTCAGTTGGTTAGAGCATAGCCTTGCAACAAACACCAAGGTCACGGGTTTGGATCCCCAGACCGGCCATCCACCACCAACAAAAAAATAAGTAAAAGAAAATTCTTGAAAAAAGAAAAAAAGAGAAAGACAATAGATGATGAAGAATGGAGATAGCAAGTATGTACACGTAAAAAAAATTCATTGAAAAAATATACATATTATGCCTAGCACACAGTAAGTTCTCAGTAAATTATAAGTATTATGATTGCTGAGAATTTATCACAAAACTTTATACTTTTTGTCATGTTTCTCAGAGAAAGAAGTTCTACTATTGTTCATGTGTCATATGTACGCTTATTATACCTCCTTGGTGCTCAGAATATTTTACAAACATCATACTACTCTCCAATCTTCAACACCCCCATGAGAGTCATAGGTACAAATGAAAACACTGAGGCACAGGGAGAGCGAAACTGCAGAATACGGGAAGGAAGATATAGGTCACCAGAGTTCAACCGCAACGTGTCCATGAGAGTCATAGGTACAAATGAAAACACTGAGGCACAGAGAGAGCGAAACTGCAGAATACGGGAAGGAAGATATAGGTCACCAGAGTTCAACCGCAACGTGACTGTTACTCTATAAATAATAAATACATATATATATATATATATATATATATATTTAAAATTAAAGCACAATTTCAACAGAGTGAAATACTAAAACCTGGAAAACCTTTTATTCAGGATACTTTACAAAGCAACATGCTGCTTTCGCCTCTAAGTTTTTGGTCTTCTAGAATGTTCCTGTAATGCTACAGTGCAGTTGTTGAAGGATGAAAGGGAGAGTCTGAGAGGAAATTTGGGTCTCTGGCAACTCATGGTCAGACTCATCATCAGTTTGGCCCAGCATCAGTTGCACCAGAGCACCTGCAGTTACTAGAAAACAGGGACATGGTGTCGAGTCGGTTAGTATCTCTTAGAACCTACACCTTACCTGTTGATGAGCAGGAGCGAGGGGATGAGATTTAAAGCTCGGTGCTCCGACGCCTCTCTGAACTCAACTTCCTGTTTGTTCCTAGAGCAGCCCGTGCCCTCGGCAGCTCACGAGCATGGTTCCCTGCTCAGTTTTAGAATTTTAGACTGTTTGGCATCTTCGTCACACAGTCTACTTAGCACACTGAAGAGGCCTAATCAGGGTTTGCCTACGCAGTGAATGACTCCATCATCCCAATTTCTCTAGTCAAAATATATATTTTACTTTTTATATTTTTGAGTAAATTAGGAAGAAAAAAAGCCAAAAGAAATGTATTTGATTTTCTCCTCCTCTTCCTCCTTCTTTTTCTATGTGTCCCCTCTCCCTATTTCCTTCCCTCTCCTCTCCCTCCTCTGTGTGTGTGTGCACATGTACATGTATGTTTAAGTTTTAAAAGCCACTCAATATGCAGACTGAGCTGATATTCAGTCTCAGATATGGTGGCCTCCCCTGACTAGGTGCATCTCTATAAGCTTGCCTTGGTGCAATGTGCTTAAAGGAGAATGGCTGTGCTGAAAGTCCTATATATATAAGCAAGGCCCAAGGGTGCTGGCTCTGACCCTAACTTATGACCCACCCCCTGCTATGCTGAAGGACTCCAGCATTTTACCTCACCAGCACGGAAGAAAAGGAGCCAGGCCTTTCTAAACAGAGCAACAGAGCAAACATCCTAAAACTTCTAAGTTTTTACTAGTGTTGTAAAACCCTTAGTTAAGTAAACCAACAATTAAAAGATAGCAGCACAATGAACAATAGCTCCTGCCTTATAAAGAGCAGACAATACAAGAAGCCCTGATAGAGTAAGTGATGTAAACAATCACTACTGTCGGCTCGTTTTTCTCTACTCCAGCCCCACACCATGGGAGTCTTCCACACCCCTTCCAAAAGACCTACTCTGAAAAAATACGTGGGTATTATAGAGAAACTGTGAGTTCAGAAATAGAAGGGACTTTTCCCTCCCCCAGATAACAGTAACAGTGTAAGGCAGATACCTCTCCCTAGGGTTACACATTCATGTAGTCTAGGACTCCTTTATAGGAACTCCTGCACCCCAAAATGTCTTCCCTCAGACCTGAATGATTTTTTTTCCCACTTTGGTACAACATTAAGGCCAGCAATTAGCTTATTGAAATAATAGACCTTTTTTTTAGAAAAAGAAAAATGTCCGGGATGGTTGAGACCACACTGGTCATTCACATCTTAGCATGAATTTGCTCTAAGTTGTTCATTCCCACTTTGGTACAACATTAAGGCCAGCAATTAGCTTATTGAAATAATAGACCTTTTTTTTAGAAAAAGAAAAATGTCTGGGATGGTTGAGACCACACTGGTCATTCACATCTTAGCATGAATTTGCTCTAAGTTGTTCATTTTGTCACTCTGTAAGTATTTACTGAACATCTACTATGATCAAAGGAAACACTCTGCCCTCATGGAGATCATGGGTAAAAAAAAAGCCATAAACAAGTTATCAAAATAATAAAGTGGTAAGTTGTCTTATATGGTAAATAAATACAAGGAGAAACAGGACCACAGTGTTGATATGTGGCTAAAATAAATCACATTGAAGGGACACAAGCTCTGCCTGGGGCAGAGGTTTAAGTATAAGAAGGGGCACTTGAGCCTATAGTATAGGGGGTGACTCAAAGAATATCCCAGGGTGGGTTTAGGATGGTTTGATCACTCGACATCTCAAGAGAACTTTAAAGAGAATTAGGAAACAGAAAGAAAAAACTGCCAAGAAGGAGCTTGCTAATTTCAAACTTTCTGTGAACATCAACCTTAGACACCTTTGGCAGATTATTGTGAAGTACGGGAGAGAAGGGAGTGTTAGAAGTGGGCAGTGAAACATCTCCCCTTTTGATTGTAATTACTGGCTTACATAATTTTCATGAACCACTAGTTTGGCACTATTTTCAATTACAAGACTATCTTATTACAAATGCCAGATCTCTTACTCAAAACGAAGGCAAAAATGAGTCTCATTTAGTCCCAAGATAAAAGTGGACAAATGCATCCAGAATTGGAAGGTAAATTTGATATTTAAACTTAGTTCCAAGTGCCTGGTATCTGAGAGACACTAATTTCATCCATCCTTCAAACCGCTGATTCTTTACAGAATCAAGATACATTATCTTAGTTATTGTGATGAATGAAAAAGTTTAGGTCAATACTTAACCTATCTGTAAAACTGATTAAGGGCTGGCCCAGTAGCGCACTGCTACAGTGTGCCGCTTGGGAGTGCGGTGGTGCTCCCGCCGAGGGTTCGGATCCCACGTACAGACCGGGTCCCACTCACTGGCTGAGCGAGGTGTGGGAGCAACACCAAGGGTTGCGATCCCGTTGCCGGTCCCGGTCCGGTACGGGCGCGACACTGAGGGTTGCGATCCGTTGCCGGACACGAAAAAAGACAAAAAGGGAAAAAAAAAAAAAAAAAAAAAAAACTGATTAATAGATCATTAGAATTTTCATTAGAATATCAAACTCATGACTGTGATACCATAACTATTTAAAATTATTGTTAATAATTTAATTATTATTAATATTATTATTATTATTGTTAATTTAAATTAACTATTTAAAATGGTGCTAAATTTTTTCATGGAATAAAATGTTTTTATATTCAAAGTGTTTTACTCTTTCTGGATAGATACCATAAAAAGCTGTTGGTTCCGTCATCATTGTGATATATTGAAATAAGGTACTTGGTTCAAGCAATTTCCAACTTTCTGAACTCGTTGGGCCGCAACTACTCTTGTATAATATAAGCTATTATCATGTAACTTGAAGAGCTATGAGAATTAAATGAGGGGATTAGGATATTTATCTCCACTATTTTCACTCTGCCATTTTGTTCCAACATTTTTAATCTGAGAATGCTGAATACAAGCACTTTAAATAGAATTTTGTCAATACTGATGACTTCTTATCATTAAAGAATGTCTGGAGTATACCCAACTGAGTTGATTAAATTCCTTCACCAATTTCTTATTCAGCACAATTAACCTCTATTTATTTCCATTTTTATTCTTATTTCAATGAAATTATTTTCACCGAAAACAACTCATTTTTATTAAAATTATATAATAATTTGATTCATTTATCAGTTTTTTCCATATCAAACCTACTGTGAGCTTTCTTTTAAGATCAATATTTCTACAAAGTTCAATTTTCGTGGCTCAAATTTTGAAGAATTACATTTTGTCAAGAAGATCTCATTCTTTTCTCAATTTTACTCAAAACCAAATACATCATGTTTATTTTTATGTTGATATTTCTTCCAGTAATTTTCATTATTAATTAAACAAAAGCTTGAAAGTGCTATTTATTTGATAGCTAAATCAAGGGAACATCATTGGATAAGTTGTAGGACAGAGAGTTAGAGAAAAATGGGAAGCAAAGGAAAAGAAAACGAAGCTGAGGGAAAGAGGGGAGAGAAATATTGACCACGAGAAGGAACAGAGTACAGAATGAGAATAACAGATGTGTCAGAAAGGAAGAAAGGAAACACACAGTCTGCACGCAAAATCACAGCATATTCCTGGGGATGAATTAGGAGAGACCAAGGGCTCAAAATAAACAGCTTCATTAAATAACAAAACATAACTATTATTATTAGGTTTAGCAGATTGTCTTCTAAAACTGTGTTGGGATAACATATGTTTTTTGGGAACCAATTGGTACAAAACCATGCTATCTACCCTAAGTGAATCATTGTGCAGCATATTCATGTACTGAAACAACACACTGTACCCCATAAATATGTACAAGTAAATGTTAAAATAGTTTGAATTAAAAAAATTTTAATAAAACATTAAAAAATAAAATAAAAATAGTAAACAGAAATCTAAATCTCAGGAAACTTCACAGCACGACCACCTCTTCCTCCATCTCTGGCACACACAAGTAACTACTTAACTAAGGATGTTGCTTAAGTCTGGTGTTCAAAATACTCATTTAGATTTTGAATACTATGAACAACAACTGTGGGAAGAAAAGGAGAGGCCAAAAAAACATGAAGGAAGAGTTTGCAACTCTTCGCCTAGATCTTTGCCTCTCCCTTTCTTGAACTCAGGACTGCTCTAGGCAGATTAGATAATGAATTAAGTTATCGTGAACTAGTTTGCAACTCTTCGCCTAGATCTTTGCCTCTCCCCCTTTCTTGAACTCAGGACTGCTCTAGGCAGATTAGATAATGAATTAAGTTATCGTGAACTTTCCTGCTTTCTTTCCTGAACTTACTTACTGTTCCCTGGTTTCTCCCTCCACATGACATCAGAACCCTCACACTGCCCTAAGGCTCCCCTGGGACACCCTATCCAGGTCTGCTCAGACACCTGAAGAGTTCCATATATGGGTGCTCCTCACCCATCAGCTCTTCCCATTCAGATTTTCAGACCCCTCAATACAACTGTTCTTTAGCATGAAAGGAAAGTAATCTGATTAAATCAACTTCCACTGACTTGTGGATGACTAATAGCTATTTAGCTTTCTCAAAGGCACTTTAAAAATACCATGACTCTTAATCTCTGTAACATTTTTAAATGATGAAGGAGTTAGAAAAGAAATTTTGACAGGTAGCCACAATATAAGCAGGCTAGCCCCACTGGGTGGCTTCCCTTACTCCAATTCTATACGCCCAGATGTTTAAGAGGCGAAGCCTTTTTTCTCAATAGTGAATGTTAGTAGCAGTAATCGGAAGGGCCTCTGTGATTTACAGTGAAAAGGACAAATGTGGCTATTTGAGAAGTAGCCTGGTATAGAAGTTAAGGGCATAGAATCATTCACTGTTTACGTGACTTTGGACAAGTTATTGGACTTCTCTGTTCCACAGCTTCCCCATCTGTAAAATGGGAATTAATAATAATAATAATAATAATAATAATAATAATAATAATAATAATAATAATAATAATAATAATAATAATAATAATAATAATAATAATAATAATAATAATAATAATAATAATAATAATAATAATAATAATAATAATAATAATAATAATAATAATAATAATAATAATAATAATAATAATAATAATAATAATAATAATAATAATAATAATAATAATAATAATAATAATAATAATAATAATAATAATAATAATAATAATAATAATAATAATAATAATAATAATAATAATAATAATAATAATAATAATAATAATAATAATAATAATAATAATAATAATAATAATAATAATAATAATAATAATAATAATAATAATAATAATAATTGCAGTGATCCATGAAGGCAGTGTGAGGGGAGAGAGAGAAAGGTGATGAGTTGACAGCATCTGCTAAAAGATGTCCAGGGAAGCTGCTATTGACGGCGGACAAGCACGAAGTTTGGCAATCGGCCACCCGCACCATGTGCAAAAATAGCTTACTTTTTTAAGGACATAAATTGTAAAGGCAAAATTGAAAAAGCGGTGGTGGAAAAAGTAGAGAAATGTTCCTCGTAGTCCCACCATCCAGGTCAACTTTGCCTTGGAGGCTACTCAGGGCACCATAGACAGTGATCTGCATATTGGACGAAGACAACGTATGTCCTCACGACACAGCACTGGGGACTCTGCTACTTCTCGCCTCTCCTCCCATCCCAGACACAAACTGCTACCTTCACATTCACCCCGCAGATAGAAAAATATTAATTTAAGGTATATCAAAACACATTTTATAATGTATAAAAATAATACCCAATAGACTCCTAAGAGATATACAGAATTAATCCCACTTGTGAAGACCTTAATAGAAAATATTAATTTAAGGTATATCAAAACACATTTTATAATGTATAAATATAATACCCAATAGACTCCTAAGAGATATACAGAATTAATCCCACTTGTGAAGACCTTAATATTAGCTCTTTCCTCTTGGGAAGAATTTAAAATCCCACAAAAGCCCTTGATTTATTTCCTTCCTACGCAACAGCAACAAACACTCACATAATTTTTAAGCAATGTAAAATATCACTTTAATGCTGAATACATGGAGGCAGAGAGAGAGAGAAAGAGCTCTACTTAGAATGGATACTTGGACAGCGAAGGAAGTACTTAAGGGTCCTATTTCCCTCAACATATGAACATAATGCATTAATGTTGCCTGCCTAGTTCTAGGAAAAGAGAACTCGCCCAAACCAAAGTGTATTTAAAGCACATCCTACACTGCTCTTTCACACTGCCCCTTTCAAACGTTTGTCATCATGGGCACATTGTTTTCTTGTATATTTGAGAAGTAGTGAAATCCTATTCACACAGATACATTTGATTCACCTTGATTTTACATCCAGAAAAACACAATTCATTATTATTAATCCTAAACCAAAAGTTAAGTGGGCTTGGATATTATCATTAACAAATGTATCTATTGCATCAAAATGTCGGGAAAAAAAAGAATATAAACATCATATATTTATTCCAAGCAAAAGCCTATCAAATATTATAATCTTTCCATTTTTCCTTATTCATTCCACCATTGGATAATCTGACTTTAATTCAATGTTATTTTTCTTTCCTATCACTGCTGATCCAGCTAGTTTTTTATTTGTAGAAAGAGAAAAGTTGGCTTAGGACAAAACAAACAGATAAACAAAACTACTTAAACCTGATTTGGGTTTTTTAATTAACAATTATAAGTGGGTCACATCAGAGTGGGACTCAGAGGCTCATCTGTTAAGTAAAGTGTGCATAAATCTTTGTACTCAAATAGACCTGAGTGCCAAAAAGCTCAGTGGAAGAATTGTATGTGTATCTAAAATCAGTTACTTTATCTTTCAGTGAGGAACACAGGTAAAAGAAAGTTAGAATTATACCAAGTTTCCTGTTTGGCTTAGGATCAGAATAAGTTAATATGTGCACTATATTTTTATGGGTGAAAAGCATCATACTAGATATAAATATCACTGAAGCCACAATTATTCTGAATTAACAATTATCCCTGATGACACGGGAGAGTAAGGAGTCAAAGACAATCAGGCCTTAAGAAATAGGAGAAAAGAAACAAGAAAGAAAATTAACATGACTTAACTTTCAAAATATTTTTCAAGGATGCCACAATCTTCCATTAAAATTAATGTACTGGTAGATTTCCCTACACCCACAATCCAGTTAAAATACCGGATCCATCATATCCAAATTTTGTGACAATGGTAAGTCTTTTTCAATCTGTGTGCACATTATGAAATAAGGAAAATGTACTTCCTTACCTCCATCATTTGGAAAATGACACCTTTTAAGTCAATAATGCAACACTTAGAGAAAATGGTACCACAGCAAAATATGACAGCACAGATGATGCAAATTAGGGCTCAAATGGAGAGAATCACTATTCATGTACCCAAAACGTGGTAATTCCAATATTCCCTGCAACCTGTGTTTTGAATGGCACTTAAAATCTCAGTCCTCTACAGAGAATCCAAGTTCTCTCATTTGTGATTTTCCATGTTACTTACTCGTCAATAAATGCCTGAGCACACGACAAAGAAAAAAGATAAGTATTTCTAACAAAGAGGAGATTCAAGTAAAGTTAAACCCTCATTCTCTATCAATTTTTCCCTTTTCTATTCTATTCTGTAAAGTGATTTGAAAAGATTTGTGCTAAGTCCCATTAATGCTAATGCAGGTAGTTACGCCCCATATACTGCTATGGCCCAGGACTGGAACAGCCCCCACTGCCTGCCTAACTGACCCTCAGAACTCAGCCTTGCTGGTGATAAAACTGAAGAGTGTCTTGCAATTTCATCCCTTAATTGAGATCCTAGCATATGGCAAGAATCCAAGGCCCTTGCTCAGGTTGTTTATCTTACAATACTTTCAAGTCACTTACTGGCTGGAAAAGAAACTGCACTGAGATTTAAAGTGAAAGCACTCAGCTTGCTGCTCCTAATTTTTCCTCTTCCTTCTCTTCCTTAAAATCTCTTTCTCTTTTTCTCTACTTTTAACAAATAATAAATGACTATACCCATGGATCCTCCACTGTGAATAGTTAAGATTTAAAGTGAAAGCACTCAGCTTGCTGCTCCTAACTTTTCCTCTTCCTTCTCTTCCTTAAAATCTCTTTCTCTCTTTCTCTACTTTTAACAAATAATAAATGACTATACCCATGGATCCTCCACTGTGAATAGTTACTATAATGTGATGTCATAAACCAGGTCATTTTTTACAGTAGGTTGGCTTCAGTTACTTTACAACTCACTTATTTTATTAACTTTTGGTCATCTTTCTTTTTATCTAAACTTTTAATCTCTATAATTCTCAAGGAAAAAATACCCAAATTGTGAGGCAATGGGGGGGGGGGGCAGGGAGAGGAGAGGGAGGAGCTTAATTTTCATTCTGAAATCAAATGAAATAAACCAGCTGCCACAGTTACCATAATCTGTCACAACACGCATGGCTTCTATAATCAAAATGTCACTGGAAAGGTAAAGAGGAGTAGTGAGGAAGGGGGTGAGGATCGGAAGAGAGAGCAGCATTGTTTATAAAACAAGAACCAACTTTATGTAAGAGGATTACATCAATCAAAATTATTATGTAATTAGTTTGGACACACAGACAACTTATAAAAATATACTACAGCATTCTACCATAATGATCGAATGCATTTCAACATATGTTAGCATAACTACAGTGTTTGGCCCTTGACCAATACTACAGTGGTTTTTGTATAAAAGAGTCTTGCAGAGTATTTATTTTTGACCAAGCTTTGTGTGAATGATTTAGAATTCATTCAAAAACAAATGTACTTTGCTTCTCTTTAACTTAACAGGCAACAAAAAACTTCACAACAAATGGGCGGCAGAATTTCCTCTTTGATAACCAGCCAGGTAAAATTTGTTATGCAGAGGAATGGACAACACATCCTTGTATAACAAACACACATTTTAAACAAAAACAAGGTTACATATGGTTGTGATGTGGTATTCAACCAGAGCATTTCTGATTGACATGTATATGAATACTGTGATATGGAATGTAAATAGAAAATGTTTCAAATCCAAGTGTTTTAACTTCACATTATGGAAAATAATAAATACTGAATAATGTAATACAAGGTATTTCTATCTTGGGGTTCTAATGACTAACCACTTGAGCTCTGCTTTTGTGGTTTATAATGTCACCAGAACTCTCCATGGAATTATATATAGAATAAATGATAGGCAATGTTGAATTACAAGGCTATCAGCCTATAATACATAAAGTAAGTACCTAATATAGCCATATAAATTATAGGCTTTTATGGCCTAGCATTTTACAGCATAATGTCACAAACTGCAGTGCTACAATATATTGATAAAGGATATGATATCACATTAGGTTTCAAAAAAATGTCCCTGGCACTACATTAGAGCCAAATTATTTCACAGAATCACAGGCTGAGAGCCGGAAGGATCCTTGGAGGATGTCACACTCAACATCCCCCCACAGTCACCACCCAAATGCAGGCACCCCCTCATCCTTGCTCCATAGTCCTGACAGATGGCCGTCCAGCCTCAGACTCCCAGCACTGAGAATAATAGGGGAAAATGTCAGAGGAATGCCTCAAACATATACATGTAATAAAGACAACACCAGCATTAAGAAGCAAATGTAAAGATTAAATGCCCACAATACAGTTGCATGCACACCACAATATTGTCTAATGGTTTACACACGCATACTCACACACAGTCATACTGTTACAAATAAATAGACCTCTCTCTTCATTGTTTATAAGGAGTAACAAGGAATATGAAAAAAGGACCAAGACTTCTTTCTAATATCACTTTGTATTTCCTCCTTTTGCCTGTTTCAGGTACAGTAATCATCACCTGATGGGATTCTACCCCTTCACTCTATCTCACACACACACACACACACACACACACACACACACACACACACACACACACACGAGTCAGATCCAGTACTATACACAGGACCACTGGATTCTGAAGGACTCCACAATAAAACCCTCATCTAGTACTTGTGAGGTTTTCTGCAAACTATATAGATAACGCATAAACACTGAAACAGCCTCATTTGTGTCTCCAGTACTATACACAGGACCACTGGATTCTGAAGGACTCCACAATAAAACCCTCATCTAGGACCTGTGAGGTTTTCTGCAAACTATATAGATAACGCATAAACACTGAAACAGCCTCATTTGTGTCTGACCACTTCTTTTCTCTGTATAAAAACAATTAAAAACAAAAGTAAATAGTATTGTCCCATTGAGAAGAATGGATTTTTCCCAGCCTTCTTGGCATATATTTCCTTTGAATTCACTAATTCCAGAGAGTATTTAAGGATAACATACACTAATACAAACCATGGACCCAATCACATCAGTACAAGGGCTTCTAAGAACTCTCTCAGTCTCTCTCTCCCCCAAATCCATTACCGCCCTTTCTATCAAATCCTTACTTATATGCATTCTAAGCACATCACTCCTTATACCTGTTTTGCCCTCATTTTTTCCTTCCTGGTTGTGAAATTTTTTTTTATGTCCTATCAACAAACAACAGACTTAGGGGTGAAGAGTCAAGAGACACATAAATTAGTATTCCACAAACATTGAATGTCCTATTCTGCTATATATAGCTTAATTTTTGTGTGGTGCCTTATCTGTAGAAACTTTTTCCTGGGAAACCAGGAACAGAGAATAACGAGAGAAGCAAGAAAGTCTAAAACACATGTGAGGAAATCATTGTTTATGTAAACCTACTTTGGTTTTGTGATTGTTATTTAATACAAATACTAAATGCACTTCTAGGGGTGGGAATGTTTTCCTCATTCCTGGCACAGAAGGTAAGTGGGAGGATTTCACTTTCTATCTCAAGTAAAACCTTGGCCCAAATTAACATTATTGACACAAATCTGAAGTCTGTTCCAGAGGGTACATTTCATGGAAATGCAAAATGTTGAACATAGTAAAAAGTTTATTAATGACTTACTGTACATAGTAATGACAATGGCTAACATTTAGTGAAAAATATGTTTTAAACTGACCCTGTGCTTAACATATGCAAGCTCCTTAAGGGAACCCTACAAGGAGGGTACTATTACTACCCCTGTTTACAGAAACACAAGCACAGACGGGTTCAGTAACTTCCTCAAATCATACACCTACTAAAAAGTGCTGCTAGAAATTGTGCTCAAGCAATCTGACTTTCCTTTCATAAACACTATGATATACAGTCTTATCAAGAAGACTACGTGTGGCACACCTGAAGAGGTTAGTGACTGCCCAGTTCAGCTCAGAGTATCTTATCAGGCAGGAGGCTATTATAAAGCACACTGTCAAAAATAACAGAAGGAATCACAGGCGGTACTTAATCAGCATTTATTAGAACCCTGCTGGCCTAAAACTAGCAGAAAAAATCCTCTTAACATCCTCAGCAAAGGTTTTTACCTTTCAAAATGGGATCCTGTTTCTAAGAATTTTGAAAATAGCCTTTGCACCCTTCCTGAGAGAATAAGTCAGTTTTAAGGAAGTTCCCTCCAGTTGAAAACTATAGGACAATTCTGTTTAAGAATCCAAGGTTTTCTGAAAAAAAACTCAATTCCATTTCCTAAACTTTCTAGAGTTTGGAAGGTAAAATTGAGAACAGAAAACACCTATGAATATTTTTATTAGTACTTCTTCCAGCTAAAACTCCCCAAAACTTATTTTGGTGGCATCAACTGCCTATGAAGCCCAAGGGATCGAGGCAAGAATGCAGAAGCCAGAAAGGAGGGGGTGTGGGGATGAAGGAGAAGAGGAGGGCTAGAGAGGACAGATGGGGCGCTGGGGAGGAGCAGGCAAGAAACTCATGCATCAAAACCACAGGAAAGCCAGCAGAGTGCCACCAGAACCTCAAGCCACTAGGCCAGGGAGCAAAGTTCAGGCTGGGCAGGCAGGGTCAGGTGCAGGAGTAAGGCAGTTCAGTGTTTGGAAAGAGGAAGTCAGCAGAGCTATGCTCCATCCTGTCAGCCAAGTGCAGAGCCACTAAAGGGTGAGCTTGTACACGTGGGTGTGTGTGTGTGGGGGGGGTGCGTGCACGCATGCACACGTGTGAGTGTGTGGGGGAGCCAGGAAATGCAAGGCAATGTGGAAGTGCCAAAAACAATATTCCATCACAAACGTGACCAGGTATCAGAGGGATCTTTTTGAAAGAGCCAGTCAGAAGCTAAAAAAAATTAAGTTGAATTATATACAAAATGCCACACCTAAAATAGAAATATTATTTTAGTAAGAAATCCTGCTTTTTTTTTTTTTAACACCATTTAGGGCTTTACCAGGGACACCTGCAAATAAGAAAAACAAAGCAAAACCAAATCCAGCAAGAATAGAGCACTTTCCCATTGACAAGGATAGCAAAGAACATAGAAGATTTCTAAGTGAAAGGCACCACGTGGAGTACAGATAAAAGAGCTTTTAAAATTTTTAGGGCGCCAGATTCAAGTGTTCCAGTGGATACTTAAAAGTGCTTAAGCACAAAACACTCGCCTCAAATGCATTAAGCACACAGAGAATGACTGTAACCACAGTGTGCCTGCTTTGTGCAAAGGGCAGCTGGTGCCTCTTTTTGTGTAATGAACAGGGCAAGTGCTATCCTATGAAAGGACAACCAAAATCTCATAGGAAGGTTGGCCTGAGCCTCCAACGCATATCAAAAATCACCTCTACTCATTACTTTTTTCTCAGTGAAGAATCTCCACTGGGCACCTCACTTTGAAAAGTTGCCTCCTTCTGTCTAAGGAAGAATTTTATCTCAGTCACCTGGTTTTACACATCATACGTCTGCACTCTTGCCTCTCCTACTCAGGAGGATTGCTCTGTCTTAAGCTTAACCCTTGAATGAGCCAGTGTTTAGCAAGAGTCACAATCTGAGTCTAATCCAAGGACTCTCCCTGGTCTCTGGTCCAACACTGGCTAATTAAAAGCTGAGGTTGGTCTCCAATTACTGGGCCACAATAAACACTCTTATAAAACCCTCACAGGGTTTTGCTGTATCAGCAAGAACATTAGTTTAAAAACATCAACTATACCCCCTCCAAGTTTATGTGTCTGCACTAAGTATAATTAATTTCATCATCTTCATGTTTCACTAGAAAGCTTTTCAGAAGAAGACAGGAAAATTATTCAATAGCTGAACACAGCCTTAAATTTAAAACATGAAATAATGTGCTATTGTAATAATCTCAGTATACTATAAATATGGGTAAATTTGAAAACATCTAACCCTTTTTATCTTCAAAAATAAAGACCTGAATTCTTCCTATCATAGTTGACTAGAGTTTAAAATATTATTATAATTTGCCAAATTCCAAAACAGTTGGTGTTTTAATCCCTCATTGCTTCTAAACTGAATTGGTTAAAAAAAAAAAATCAATGTCTGGAGACAGCTCTATGAATGTAGCCACACCTAAAAAACAAGCCAATACTTTTTTTTTCCCCAAAAAAATTCATGAGCAGCAACAGCTGGAACTGTTTTACACTAGACGGCTGAGTTCTGTGAGAACGTTCCTTGTCTTTGTCTGTAAAGCTGAAAGAAGCTGGACTCAAAGGTAGTGTTCAGTCCCAGGAGAACTCTGGGTAAACATGAGCCCAGCCCCCAGCTCCCTCCTGATAAGGTCAGGTGACATGGTGTCAAAAGACAGCCACGGAAAAATCTAGAAAAGTGTACACGTAAGGAGGATATTTTTCTTTCTCTTTAGCAGAGATAATAAGAGCAAAAATGGACTTCAAATTTTCTTGTTCAGTTAAAATTTAAAAATGGAAGCCCTTCCTCTCTCTCACTCTATAACTCTATGTATGTATGCATGCATGCATTTATGTATGTATTACGTTCCTACACACACACAAATCCACTGCTCTAGCTATACCTAACCTACAGAAATAATGCACATCTGATTTTAGAGCTGGCCTATCCACTCTAAATTGTCACCGCAACTTGACTTTCTTGGTGAAATTCAACAGCAGCAAAATAACAACATGCCACCTATAAAAATCAGTGAAATCCTTTCGTCAGAAAACAGCCAAAAACACTTGAGTATTTCCAGAAGCTGAGTTGAGAAGAGAGGGAGCTGAGGGCTGGTGGAAAATAAAAAGGAAAGAAAGAGTCATAGGCATAAAGAAAGTCTTCAATAAAGTAGCGAGAGTTGGAAAGGAAAGTAGCAACGTCACAAGTTATGAAAAGGGAGAATACAAAGCTTGACAGGCAGACGCAATAAAAGAAAAGCACTATAAAAAAGAGAAAGAGATGAAGAAATATTTCCAAGTAACTGAGACAGGTACAGCGGGAGTATAAAAAAAGACACAGCTAAGGATGGAAGGAAATAAGATGAAACTGATGATGCACCTAAAAATAAGAACAACTTTTTGCATGTAAACAAAAGAGGTTTCTAGAGAGGGAGAATACACAGACACACACACACGTGCATGCGCGCTCTCTCTCTCTCTCTCACACACACAAGGAGGCATCAAGCCTCTGACTATTTCAAAAGCCACATCTAAAATTTCATTAAAAAGAGCCCAGCTGCTTCCTTACCCTGACTTTGTCTTTAAGGACTTAGCTAAGCTGAAGGAGTGGCCAGAAAAAGAAAAAAAAAAAAAAACAACACTTCAACCCATCTCTCTCAAATTCTTTTATTTCAGCAATGCATTAAGCAATCTCCCTGCAGAGTTATTCTCTTCTTCCTGGTGTGGATAAAGCTCCCCCTGGGGAGCTCTGTAATTTCCAGCTTCTCCGAATTCAGGTATTAGTAAAGACCGCTTGGGGACGCGCAACAATATAACTCTACATTTTCAGGCATTCGGAGAGAACCCCCTAAGGGTCCCAAGTTCAAATTTCTGAAATGTAGGCATTGTAAAAGGAACCTCGGGGGACTCCAGCAATAGAAATCTGCTGAATTCAAAGCATTTCCTAAGCCCTGGCAGGAGCCTTTGCTCCCACTGGAGGCTTTTTATAAAACATGTGTTGCTGACATGTTGACAGATTGCTCAGTGAAGTGTTAGGTGCATACACAGGCTGGCCATTTAGGGGGACATCAGTTTACCCTTCATCTCTACCTGAAGCACCATGTTTTATACATTACCCGAGGACAGGCAGAAAACAGACACTTTCCAACAAAGTATAGTATCACTTGGCAAAAGACAACCACCCCCTCACACACACCTCTGTGCACCACCTACAAAACAACAGATTCTGTAGTCACACTTCACACAAAGACACACACCCCCCCCCCACACACACACACAAGCACGCACGATCACACGCACATGCACAGGGCTGTGCAGGATCTCCCCAAATCACAAAAAGGTCAGAAAATAAATTAAGTGTACAGTGCAAGGCCCAGGCCTGAAATTGCCTCCATGTATCAGGCCTGCCACCCTTTTGCTACACAGGCCAGAGCTCTGAGGGTATAATGAGCAAAGGAATTTTCTAATGACAGCTGACTGTTGGGAGGTAATCTGATCAAAGGCCAATATTAAATCCAACTTCTGCTCATATCAGGGTATTAGTGATGTACGACTTAATAACCCAGCAGCTCCAAAAGTGCTGCCGTGGCAACAGGATGGAAATTGGGATAATAATGTATTCATGGTGCTGGCGACCTGGGGCTGCAGTGCGCGCTCTCAGGGGAGGGCACTTCACCCTGAGCCAGACGTGTCTGGGCAAAATCACTTCACAAAGGACAGGAGTGGAATACTGAAGAGCTCTGGCACTGATGAGAGTGTCGATAAGGGGAAGAGCAGAATGAAGGGAAAGGAGGGAAGGAAAAACACTTTGAGCAGAGGAGCTTGAGTGGTGCTTCTCTGAAAAACTGATGGGGCTCAAGAAGCTCTCCCGACAAGTGCAACCCAAATGGATAATTATTAAATGAACGTAAAACTACACTCTCTGCAAAGTGCCGGGGGATGAGCCGCACCCGCTTGCATAAAATGACAAGATTTGCACATCAGCCTCTATCGGCTTCCAGCGCCCTATCTACCACTGCAAGAGGTGGGACACTGTCTGTCACCAATGAAACACCCATTCTTCTCAATTTAAACACATCTCAAATATCTGCTACTATTTTATTCCTAGAGAAAAATAAATATTTAAGCACAAAATAAAGGTCCCACATTAATCAGTCACATCTTATGGATGGCATCCCTCTCCGATATTAAAAATAATCTCTATTTTTCTTTTGCTTAAAATAGAATCAGAGTAATAAAAAACACCTTTTGGGAAAGAGGAGAGAAAAAAGGGACTCGGGGGCCTGCAAAGGGGAGTGGGAAATTTAATTAAACAAAAAGAAGGGCAGAGGACACAAGCTTGGTCCAAGGCATCTCAGCAGTTAAACGCATGCCCACCTAGTCTAATCTAGCACAAGATCCCCCCGACTCCCTGCACTGAGGAAATGAAAACACATACAGAGGTGATTTCAATTCCAAATATCTTTTGCAAATTACATCATGTGGGACTTACATTTGCTGAAGACATCTTTAGAATATCAGTGAATATTCCAAAAGACATTGATGGACCAGGCACGTACTTTGGGGAGAGTAGTAGAAAATGGCCCATTTTTCTTATCTAGCTTGAAATACCCTCTTTTTGCTACAAGGAAAAGGCTTTCTCTGTAAGTAATACAGAATATCCTCAAAGAACAAAGAGACCAAACATACCAAGCAAACTTGGTAAAAACGTGGCCTCAAGAAACACTCCTGGGGGGCCCGGTCGGCTTCTCCTATGAGGAAACTGACTCTGCGTAATCACTCTGACATGCAGTTGAACGCAGCGCAGCAGATCCTAATTTCTTATTCTGCAATGCCTGATGCCAACAACGTACACATTGTACTCTTAAGCACTCTTCCTGCCTTTCCTAGTATTACAGATAATTTGCTAGTTTCAGAGTGTACTTATTACAGGACTGTCAGAGGAGTTTTTGTTTCAACAACACGTTAACTTTACTGCACTTATAAAAAACATTATGTGTCCCCTGTGATTCTGTGTGTTTAAGAGCAGCGAAATGTTATTGATCCCGGTGTGACAAATCAAGAGTTAGGTAATGTCTACAAAACTCAATTTTCTGCAAGACATAAAAACCCTTTTTATGAAACCCCTCCCTAGGAAATTCAGGAGAAATTCAGGGGGAAAAAAATGAGTCTAAAGGTCAGCAACTATTTCTCATTAATGTAATCTAACTCTATTCTAATGACAGGCACATGACCACAGAGGCCAATTTAAACTAATATTTACTTTCACTACTGTAAAAAATATCTGCAGGAAATTTAAAAAATGACTTTGATACAACTAGCAATCTTCCTCAGAAAGAACATTCAGCTGAAGCCAGCTTCCTCTCACTAAGCGCTGTGTGACTTCAGATTAACACACAGGCATCCAACTTCTTGCCTAAGCATTAAGATTACCTGCTTGTATCTTTCTACAATAGACTTTTACAGAACTCATTTGCTTTAGAAATGTCATATGCTGAAAACATCTCATTCTGATTCACATGAAATCTCTTAATTCCCATGATTGTTTTCCTCTCAGAAAAGAAAGAATACTGAAAATGTCTCTCAATAGTTGCAGCAAGAAGAACTGTAAACCTGGCAGGTAATAGGAAAAGAGGGAAAAAATGAAAAAAGCTCCACTGCGTAACATTAATAATCTGGTTGTGATTTGTACAAAATCCATTTGCATCCATAGAAATTTCATAACTCTGCATACATATTTGGATTTTTCCCCCAACTGTTCAGGGACAGTGAGCAGTGATACTCCATTTAATTAACAAGCAAATGTGATGCCCTTCGATGTGAACAATACTGAGCCAATTGCTTAAGTTCTTACAAAGATAAATGTACTACAAGCACCACTGTACTAGCACAGAATATCAGAGTAGTCATCTTCCATCATTTTCCCCAGCAAACTTTAGTCTCTGACAGTGCTGGCCTTCTGTCCACCTCCACCCTCAACTCTTTCCTTTTGGGTTTTAACTTCAGTGGGGAAATTTGTTTTCCAGATCCATTGGTAGCTCACTCTTTCTCTGTTCTTTTCTCTCCTTCTCTTTTTCCTCTACTGCATTCATCATTATTCAGCTGCATTATAACACTTAAAAAAAAAAAAAAGCTTTGAAAAAAAAAAAAGAAGAAATCATTTGATTTTCATTGCCCTGGAGAGAATTAAATACCCCCAAGGAAAAATTCTGGTACATTCTCTGCACACATTTACATGCAGCCAGTGAAGTAAACATTTCCATAATTGCTCACTTCAGAACACGTTACCCAGTTCCTAGGTACAATAACTGTCAGGAGTCAATGAGGAATAAAGAATTTTCCTGAATCCTTGCACATAACCTGACTAGCATTAATAACTCCACAGTTGTACATAAGTTAAGAAATGGATTGTTGCCAGACATCAGCCTTGCTCTGAACACTCTAGCCATGTGCTCTTCATACCGCCATTAACAAAATAAATATGTTTTTTTTTAACTTAAGGCTATTGATAATAAAAGCATTCTTTACCTTCCTTCCACTTAGAATAACAGGCAATAGCCAAAACTATAGCTTTTTTTAACCTTGGAAATTATAGCAACAACATATGGCTTCCATTTACTTCCAATTTTACCCGTACTGTGAGCTTCTTTGGTGAGGTTGTCTTCTATTGCTAAATGACAAAATGAATGATGAAATTCAGTTGCTATGCTAGAAAAACAAAAAACAAACCATGGTGGTTAATCCCTAAGGAAAACTGGACTTCAGTTATGAATCATCCTTACCAGCAATCTTGTAAATCTTAAATAAAAGTCTTTAGGTCCTAAAAGTATTGTGAATTAACATGATTTTCTTTTAAACCACGGGCAGAAGGGATTTTCCTCCCTCTCCAAGCCCTTCACATTGAAGGTGAGAGAGCATGCCACCAGCCCTCAGTGATTATCTGAACAGAACTTGCTTTGTGCTAGAGATGTAAAGGAGTAAGGCAGATACCAAACCTGCTCTGTTTTTACTGCATGCTTGCAGGAATCCTCACATTGCTGAGACAACAATGAGGTGCTCGGGAAGCCCATAATATAGCCATCCCATTGGCTGTTATAGTATTAGTAATTTTTCTACAAAATGAAAATGTATATACTTTGTTATCAGATAAATCTTTATGAGTTTCCTCCATCTCTCCCCAACCAACACATTCCTTGTTCACCCCCAACTCTCTTGTGTGTCCAAGATCTACTTAGTCTTTCTGATGACTCCAGATACACAGTCATTGTCTAAGTAGGCTGTGACAAGGTCTCAGTAAACAAAACATAAATTCAAAATTGGGGGGACATTATTTTTTAATTTTAAAAATGTGGCTAGCTAGACAATCAACTTCTGCAGACAATAAAAGTGTAGCTCTGTGTGTTATAAACTATTTATGACATGTTCAAGGAAGTTTTTCACCCAAGCAGAAAATATCCTTTTAATAAGCCCTTTTTACTACAACACACTATTATTGGTCTCTTCTTTATTGTTGTTTTCATATTTTCAGCATAAATATAGTACAAAAAAAGACAGAAAGCAATGCTGCACACAACTGAAATGTTACACAATTTTCTAAAATGATGAATAAAATTAAAACTGCCTGTCAAAGCAAAATGAAAAGCAATTTTGTTTGCAATTTTCATAGCAGCTATGGAAAAGCAGCCAAATTGATGAACTCCATGCAGTCTGCAGTTTATAAGCATCCACAAGAACTGAGGAAGGTGCTTTGATCAGTAATAATATCAAGATGAAGTGCAGCTTAAAATTCAGAACATTCTGGCCTAGTTGCTGGCCTTCTCTGAAACACAAATTTTGTTCTTTCCTCCCCAAAAGTGACCTAGGAGTTAATATCAGGCTATCAAGATGATAATACACACCTTAGAAAGCTGGTGTTTTATTCCAAATTTAAATTTCATCAATCATTCCAGGCACTAACACCTGTGAAATACGCATTCTATGCTCTTATTCGTGGGCACCTTGCTGGGAGTACCAACTGCAGAGGGGTAGACAAAGAGGGTCTGCTACCACTGTCTGCTACCAAATTTTTTTTTTTTCCTTTTTGTCTTTTTTCGTGTCCGGCAACGGATCGCAACCCTCAGCGTCGCGCCCGTACCGGACCGGACCAGCAACGGGATCGCAACCCTCAGCGTCGCGCCTGTACCAGACCGGGACCGGCAACGGGATCGCAACCCTCGGTGTTGCGCCCGCACCTCGCTCAGCCAGTGAGCGGGAACCGGTCTGTATGTGGGATCCGAACCCTCAGCGGGAGCACTGCCGCACTCCCAAGCGGCGTACTGTAGCAGTGCGCCACCGGGCCGGCCCTTGCTACCAAATTTTAACTAAGGACAATTTCTACTGAGTTCTGAAGCACTGTAGGCCACATTCTTGGACAAAAAGTTGAGTGAATGAATGAATGAGTGAGTACATAAATGAATTCACTTCTATCACTGTACTCCATTTTGTTTATGATATCCAAAATTTGATTTAGATGAAACATAAAACTTTGTGGGATGCCTGAGGAAAGGCCAGTAATGGAACTTCTGTTACGGAGGGACAACATTAGTCACATTACTAAGACTATTAATATGCTTGCCAAATTGCTGGGGCTCCACTGTAGAATTCTATCAAGATATAATTGAATAAAAAGAAATTAAGGTTTTTTCACATTCGGCCATAAATAATGCCCCAGCAAAATTCTTCTCATTGAAAGTTGTCCACGGCTGACATCAATTTCTCTGTCTAAAGCAAAAGCATACAAAAGCATGAACATTTCATTAAAGTGAGCATTTCTACACTCATTTGGAAAAGATATCAGTTAAATGAAACAAAATGAATAAATGATCTCTATCAGCATTTTGGCTTAGGAAAGCCTCCCAAATCCTCATATGGGATGTTTGAATGTGGCCATCTTATTTGACAATATCCCCTGGTATTGTCATTCACAGGTAAAAGTAGTGGGATTAAACACAGCCACATGACAGTAAATTATGAATTTGAGCTTCAGATATGCGATTACAGTAATTTATAGCTAATTCACAGAAAGCTGAGTTTCCTAGTTAAGCAGTTAGTTGACTTAGGAGGCTCATCTTCCAGCAAGAGAAACAGAGGTCAGCTCTCTGGGTTTTGCCTTCAAACACCCAAAGATCCCCGAGTCAATAAATGCCACAGCTCGTGCAGACAATTCTACTCTCAGTAGTCGTTTGACGCCCTCCTTGCCAAAACCTGGGCATGCTACATTTGCACTTAACTTATATAACATGTCCCTCTACAAGCGGTAGTCCCATTTTTCAATTGAGGAAATGGAGAAAAAAGTAGAATTTCTGAGATTCCAGAAAAAGATAACCAAAACCCCATCTAAATACATCGGCACTGGAAAGGTTGTTGGGATTTAAGACATTTCTATGGCAGTCATTTGGAATTTCCAATCATCACAACAAGAAAAAAAAAAAATCACCTTTTCGATTTCTTTTAGTACAAGAAAGATGTTAGTACCTGGAAGTATCTGGCACATAACAGACACTCGATTAATACTTATTGAAAGGAAGAAAATAAAGAAAGGGAAAAATAAAATAAGCCTAAAAAATAAAGTGTCATCAAGGGTTATTTTCTTAAACTGCCACATATTATTTGCCCTAGAAAATAAAGAGCAGGTTTCTGACTTGAATTAAGTCAGATGAGCATGTCTACCCACACATGTGCATGTTACCTGCCAGGTTCCTGCTTTCTGCTATATCCCATCAAATTGTAATGCTGACTCAGATGTCGGACACAACATTCTGGTGAATCTCATATATTTAATGTGAAAATGTTTCTAATTTTGCTTCATCATTCTTTGAGATCGGGCTCCTGAGTCACCATCTGCACATGTCATGGCACTTATATTTCAGATGAGTTGCCTTAATTTCAGGGCACAGTAATAGAGCATATTCACAAAAAGGATTCTTCCAACAAACTCTTCCCAACACTGGTATTTTTAAAACCTTCCCACGGCCTAATTGCGTTTCCTCTTGTGTCCCTTAAGTAGCTTGTGCACAGGTACAAAGAAGTGTGGGTGCTTTAGGTGGTAAAAATGTGCTTATCATTAAGAAATACAGCATGTAATGGATGGGTACAGATACAGGGAGGCAGGATGTTGTCAGCGTGGTCAGGGAAACAGTTCCATTAGACATGAACATAGGTCTTCTGTTCTTGTTTCTGCCACTACCAGCGGCGAAATCTTGAACAAGCTACAACTTTACTTGGCTGCAGTTTATTCAAATGTAAAAGTGGGAGACGAGAGGATTATGTGCTAAAGCAGTGGCTTGCAAACTATTTTTATTTTTTCTTTAAGAAAAATTTTAAATAGAAGTCCAAGATAAATAAAACTGATGAAAACCACCCAATCTGAATACAAACTGCCCCCCACAGCCCCATTTCCCACTTTCTTCTCCTCAAACTGTTGGAAGTTCTGGAGTTCCCCAAAGCACAGTTTGAATCTACTGTATGGAATGATCTCCAAGGTCACTTCCAGGTCTACTGCCCAATGGTTTCCTCATGTGTATTTTTCCTTTCTTTCTAAGTCAATACGTTAGTTTTCTCAGCTGAAAGTAAATAAATTAAAAAGGGGAGATAACAGAACATAATACAATGAAAAAGCTCTGAATACCCTGTTGCTTAGTGGTCATTTTAATCAATAATTAAATTAAAGAAAAATCATACATACAATTCCATTCCTCACCATAAACTATCTTCCATCACACAGAGATTATTACCAAACACTCCTCTTCCTTTTGCCCAATGAGAGCTCCAAAAAGGGTTGTTGCTGTACTAACAGATTTTCTTGCTTGTGTGTGTGCGTACACACACACACATACACAAATTCCTTAATTTCTTAGAGGTCTCTAAGCAGACATTACCAAGAAATTTACACTAGAGAATCAATCAATCATTGCTCCAGGAGTACAATATTTAAAACTAGCTTTTCTGGATTCTACCTCAAGGTGATCTCACTATTGCAGCTCTTTAGAGATTTAACAACAAAATTATTATTTCCAAACTTTAATTGAGCTTCTTAAGATAGGTATTTATGATACTCTTCACAACACTTGAAGATTTTATGCCCTACAGTGGAATAGTTGGCTGTTTTGTTAGTATTCATTTTTATATTTCAAGTATTTAAATAGCATTGTATGGTTTTATCTGGAAAATAAAAATCAATTTAGCAATTTGTTTTCAGCAAATGGTGCTTCCACAGTTTCTTGCATACAATATAACCTTCAAGCCATCCATTTAAAGCCTCTACCTAGGATATTTTATGACTGCCACATGATTTAAATTAAAAATCCATTTTTAAGACATAATTCTTTTTCAAAAAGTAGTGCCTTATATGATTAGCAAATTAAAGATAAATTTTTCTTGCTTGCTTGCAAATAATTTCTTTAATCCAGAGCATGTGAAGTGAACTCCAGTTAATGAATATTATCCTTGGTAAGCAGTAACCTAGAATCTTAAAAGGTTCATTTTTATCATTGGTATTTTGAAGTTGCAACTTTGATCCATATCAACATAAAAAAGAAATGATTTTATTAACATTCTCTTTCATTACTGGATAATACTCTGCAACGCTGGTACTACTGGTGAACTATTAAGGGTCTCCCTTAAAGAAGAATTCACAGATGATTTTAAAATAATAAGAGCAATAAAAATTTCTTGGTTTCTCCAGATAAGACAAGGATTCTCATTTTTTTCCCTGCTGTTAATTTTCTGCTGATCCTCTGGTCAATTTGCTTCTAGGTATGATTCAAGAGACTGCTTCAATCAATAAAGAGGCATAAAGCATGGGAAAATAATTATGCTACAAATTACTTACCAAATTTGATTCTAAAGGCCTAGGATATCTTTTTCTATGACTCTAGCAAAACAGGTTTTTATTTTTTAATTTTTAGACACTAGTAGCAAAGCCTATTTTTCAACATGTGCAGATTACACTTGAATGAAACAAAAATGGACATATTTGGAGGCAAATCTGTCTACACCAAATTTGATTCTAAAGGCCTAGGATATCTTTTTCTATGACTCTAGCAAAACAGGTTTTTATTTTTTAATTTTTAGACACTAGTAGCAAAGCTTATTTTTCACCATGTGCAGATTACACTTGAATGAAACAAAAATGGACATATTTGGAGGCAAATCTGTCTACATGTTTTTTGTGATTGCCTTATACCTTGAGAAGCAGGCTTGGGCACAAATCTTTCTATATTGCTATCTCTGACATTCCTTGTCTTTTTCACATAAAGTTTCTTTTTAAAAAATTGGTAAAATATACATACAAAAAAGTACACAAAAACAAATGAGCAGTCTAATTAATAATTGTACACAACACTCTTGTGGCTACTACACTAGCCTAGAAACAGAATACTGCTAGCCCCTAAAAGTCCCCCATGGGCCCCTGCTCATCGCCGTCTATTCCTTTTACCCTCGAGGCAACCACTAACCTGACTTTTATGATAGTGGTTTTCATTCTTTCTCTACTGTTACCCCACCTGCTATACAACCCTAGACAGTATAGTTTGGTTTCGCCTAGTTTTCAACTCTCTGTGAATGGGTTCATACTGAATGTATTCTTTGTTGTCTTGTTTCTTGAGTCAACTCTACGTTTGTGGGGATTATTCATGGTGTTGAGTGTGGCCATAGTTCGTTCATTTTCTTAACTGATAATATTCCATTATATGACTATGCACAGTTTATCCATTCTATTTTCTGGACATTTGAGTTGTTTCTAGTTTTGACTATTGCAGACAATGTTGCTATGAATATATATGTACATGTCTCCCACACACATGTTTCTCCAGGGTATGTAGAAATTAAATTGCTGAGTCATAGACTTTATATATCTTTAAATTCACTGGATAGTACCAAACCATTTCCCCAAAGGAGTTCTACCAATTTGTACTCCCACCAGCAGTGTCTCAAAGTACCCATTACTACACATCCTTGTCAACACTTAGAATTATCACAGTTTGCTAATTTGGTGGGTAGGCAGCCCAAGATATTTTACGTTCATCACATCCCTTTTTACCTGGATTAAAAGCACTGCATCGTTATGACAAGATGGAATTAGCTGGAGGAATGCCCTCCTATTCTCATACAATTTTAGACCTTGTGACTTAGAAACCACATCCTTACTCTATTCCTTTCCTTTTCATTCCTATAACTTTACAAAATAGACTGTGTGGATCTATAATCCTTGGTAATACTTTCTGACTTGATACAAGCACTAGGCACGAGAAGTATAATTCCTCAAAAAGAAATTACTGCTATCTGCCACTACTCTCCTCTGTAAATGTTATTTTATTTGGTAATACTACAAATAACACTTGAATCGTCTATACTGAGACAGTTTTGCACACTCTGAGCACCAATTTCATGTATGCAAGTGGTGTATATACTATTCGTCTCGACATGCTATGAATTTGGGATCTCACATTATCTATTTCTGCAGAAATACACAGACACTTTATTCTAATACAAGGGTATATCAAAAAGTTCATGGAAAAACAAAATTAAAAGATAATATGAATCTTTCCATGAAATTTTGAGTATCTTCATAGAACCCCATTGCTGATGGTCTTGAGATTTAAACCTCCAGAAATGGGTGGGTGCCTATGGAACAGGAAAAGAGAATCAGAGAATTTTTCTTGAACAAACATTCTTCCTCAGAGTTTTGAACTTCTGGGATGTTTACACTGAAGTTCATGTCTAACCTCCTTTCTTCCTCTGCAATACCTCCTTTTCCTCGAGGTCAAGTTCAAGTCTCCCTTGCCCTGAAGTAGGCCTTTCTGGAACATGGTAAACCCCACTTAGTTCTCATGTCTTGACAATACACTTTGGAGCTTAATTACATTTTCTAGACTGTATCTCTCTATACTTAGTTGTGCTTAATCATAATCACTAGACAATAAGCTCCTGGAAAGCAGGAACATTTATTTATGTCTTATTCAAGGCTGTATCTTCAGTACATGAAATAGAGCCTGGCACATAATTCGTGCTCAATAAATATGTATTCAATGAATGTATAGAAAAGAATATCTTATGTTCTTCTGTAGTTGTTTAACGTGTAGGTGTGGTCACCAATGCATTGTAAAGGCTTATAAGCAGCAACCATTTGTCTGTTTGCTTCCCTCAGAGCATTAAAGGTAATATATAATGAATTGAAAGGGACCGTAAAACAAGACCCACATTCTTTAAGGTATTCTTTCAAAACATCTGAAACACAGCCAACGAGTCAAGAAACTAACAAAGATACAGGAAGAGCACAAATATCTGGCATTTATACTTTGTAATCCAGTTTTGCTAACAGAGATGTTACAGTAAGTGTGTGCTAATCAGGTCTGTGACAGTTTGCACAAAATCAATTTCTAACATTCAAGTTATGGCAAAACCATGCAAACTTCATATCAAATCCTTCCTTCTTTGTTTATTTAGTCTCATCCAGATATTAAAAGAAATCATTGTTGGAGTGTTTTGAAAATGTATGACTATAATAGTTTGCCACTAGAAAATATAGAACATGAATATGAATACTACTAAATGCAGTATGACTTAAGAAGTTAACAATATTACCATACTATGACAGTTCTGCCTGAATTAAATACCTATTCTACTATACTACTGTCACAGAGTGGACACAGACCATAGGTCCTTGAAGGAAACTGCAATTAGAAACAGTTTCTCCACCAGTTCTGAGATAAAAGCCCTGTTTTTAAGACATTCATACATTTATTCATTTTTCTGCAAAAAGTAAAAAGATTTCAATGAATTTCAGACATTTCCTTTTTTTTCTATTATTATAACAGTCTCCGTAAATTCTTAGTAGCAATCCTACAGTAGAAATCTTTCCCACTCTTAGACTTTCCAGTTGAGTCATTCATAGATTAGTACATTCATTCATTCAAACATTTACTGAGGACTCACTATACACTAGGTCCTGGGCTAGGTGCAACACATTCAATCATTCTCCCACTCTAGATGAAAAGCTGATGATGTTTTATTATACAGATTCTTTTCATTATTGTGAAAAATCACTGCTCTTAATTACTATTGAGTTATTATTGTCAGAGAAAACAGATTCGTCTTTAGTTTCATTTAAATCATAGAGAAAAAATGTACATAATCACACAAAGAAATACAAAATTTACAAAAGCTTTGGACTGTACTTTCAATTCAATCTGTCAGTTCTTCTAAACAATGTCCTAGTCAAAAGTCTCTGCCAATTAATGAACCCTAGACCAAATGAAACAAGCAGAATATCTTTCAGATATATTCTGCCAGTGTTCTGGCATGTGGACTGGGTCAGAGTAAATTTTAGATTAGACCTTAGGCCCCTTAGGCATTTCTCTCTCCAGCTGCTGTTACTAAAGCAAGTCTCAGACTCAAATAAGGAGATCCAATTACACTATACATCCTCCCTTCTCTCCTATCACGAGAGAAAGTGAAGCAGACTACCCCACTATCCCTAGGACTTTTGTTCCCCTATAGGATGCCTTTGATACTCAGTTTCCCCACATATTTCATATTTTAAAAATAGGACAGTTTGGTGATCAGAGTTACACATTATATGATTTCCTTGATCCAACCTAGGGATTGCATTGGCCCTATATACGTCTAGTAACAATAATCACAATGAAAGACAAGATACTAGACCTAGTAGGTTTAAAAGCAAATCATTGGAGAAGTAAATAACTTCTTATGCTGCAAAAATTGGAAGCAATTCACAGGTAGTGACTGTGACACGCCCGTAGCTTCACTGAGTGAAATTAAATCATTCCAAAGCTTCACTTAAGATGCAGGATCACGTAGCTCTTCTAAAGAGTAAGCATGCCCCAGAACAATGCAGTGTTGGCTCCTTGCCAGATGACCAGACCACAGACATGGATACACCTTGGACAGCGGACATCCTGGGCGCAGTAGCAGCAAAGTTCTAGCTCTTATGTGGAAATCCAGCAAAGAAAAACAATCTGGAGCTCATGTGATCCAGGTTTGTCATCCTCTGCATCTGTCCCCCAGTGTAAACATCTTGATGCAAAAGGAAACTGACTCATCCCTATCAGGAAAGTCAGTTTTCCTCTGCCTAACATATACCAGAACTTGGGCCACATGAGGTCTGGGTAGGAAACCATGCAGAATATTAACTTGTAACTTTATAAAACAAAAGCTCAACTGCTTCAAACATGTTCATGCTGCAAAATCCGATGAAGGAGTGTAGTGGAGAAAGAAAGTGAATAAAGTAAAAACAGACAAGAGGACTATCTAGAATAAAGCTTTTCTATAGACCAAGGGGGTAAGTTAGGAAAAGTAACTGTGAAGAATTCTGAATACAGACAAAATTAAAACTTCAGAATCATGGTAACTCTGTAGGATTCTAATTGAGAGACAAATACTTGGGACACCACTCAATTACTGAGCTGTCTTCGAAAAAGAAGTGTACCAGTCCTAACAGGTTTTAAAATATGTTGGGGAAAAACACTGTAAGGCCTTTCATAAAGCAATTGCCCAAAACTGGTCAGGGTGAGAAACCACTATATTTGACTTTTGCTTCTTTAATAAATAAAGATTCCTGATGACATATGAGAGTAGGATTAGGACATTAAGGACATACCACTCTATAAATGGGGCCCGTGCTACAGGGAACAAAAGTACTACAGTTCAAGAAATTACATTGTATAAGTCCTTGCTTCCTATTTCTCACTTAGAAGCATAAGATCAATTAAAATTGCATGACAGACTTGGAAGAAGAGAAATGATAATAAGGAGGTCTTTGATTTCTGTTTGTGATTTTTAGATTATGTTTCCCAAAGTGGCCACAGCAATAACTCCCATCCCACATGTTCTTCTGCAATGTGACCTTGCTACCTCACCATCAAGAAGTGGAGTTTATTTCCCATCCTCTTGAATCTGAGCTGGACTGTGAACTTATTATAACCACTGTGTTATCTCTAAGCCTGGGCTTCAGGAGATTGCAACTTAGACCTTGGAGTACTCCTTTTTGGAACCTAGGTCCACACTGTGAGAAACTAGAGCAGCCAGGTGGAGTGGCTCGGGGACACGGAGCTCCCAGGTGCAGCCAGTACCAGCCATGTGAGTAAGATGACGTTGGACCTCCAGGTCAACCCCATGAAAAGCAGAAGATCCACCCGGTCAACCCAAAGAATCTTGAAAAGTAATCAATTGTTATTGTTTTTAAGCCACTAACTTTTATAGTAGTTCATTACCCAGCAATAAACAACTGTAACAATATATACAATACTTTATTGTATCAATATAATGATAAGCAGACTTACACATAAACACCAAAAAGAAATAGGAATGGTTATTTTGAAAATATACGTTTTGATAATAATAGTGTATAAACAAGAGAATATTCTCATTTTGGTATCTCTTTACATCTTTATTATTAAAAACTGAAAGTTTTGTATGTATTAGACCATAAAGTCTCACCAAAGTAAACTCAAATAAAGAAGCCACTGCAAACTTTGCAAGTTATAATAAAAATATTAAAGTTCTTAAAAACATTTATAAATATAGTCATGCATCACTGAATTTAGAAATGCACTCTGAGGGCTGGCCCGGTGGTGCACTGGAGAGTGCGCCGCTTGGGAGTGCGGCGGTGCTCCCGCCGAGGGTTTGGATCCCATGTGGAGACCAGTTCCCGCTCACTGGCTGAGCGTGGTGCGGGCGCAACACCGAGGGTTGCGATCCCGTTGCCGGTCCCCGGTACGGGCGCGACACCGAGGGTTGCGATCCCGTTG
>NW_007728929.1:138031-139173 GCF_000696425.1 Galeopterus variegatus
GAGCGTGGTGCGGGCGCAACACCGAGGGTTGCGATCCCGTTGCCGGTCCCCGGTACGGGCGCGACACCGAGGGTTGCGATCCCGTTACTGGTCAGTAAAAAAAGACAAAAAGGAAAAAAAAAAGAAAGAAATGTGCTCTTGGAAATGCATCATCAGGCGATTTCATCGTTGTAGGAACACCACAGTGTGTAGTCACACAAACTTGGATGGTATAGTCTACTACATACCTAGGCTGTATGATATAGCCATAAAAATCTTATGGGACCAACACTGTATATGTGATCTGTCGTTGATGAGACATCTTTGTGCAGCACATGACCGTATTTGATTTTAATTTCAGCAAAGATATAAAAAAGGCAGATGCTTATATTGAAAACTCTTTATGCTTCTCCCTTCTTCTACTTGATTCTTCAAATACTTTCCCACCCCCAAATATGTGTACATATTAATAATTTACAAACATCAAACAATGGTGAGAAACATTTATGTTTCTCCTGAGCATTGCAAGCACAAAGGTGGTTGATCATTGCCTATGACACACATTTTAATTCTCTACCAGTGTAACAGCTATACTGTAAAGAGTGTCTATAAACTTGCTTGCATTTTCAAAGCACCCATAACTTTTCCAGTTAGCAAACATGAGCCACTGGCAGTTGGAACTTGCTTTTTCTTCCATCATATCTATATCAAGTTTTATGGAGTTTCTAGTGTATACACTGGTGATGCATTAGAGATTTATTAAAATCTGGAAAGGGATCTCATACAGAGTCAGAGAAATCTAAAAATATCCAGTAGAGCAGGGCAACTGACAAGGACCCAGACAGCACCGATAATCCCTAGTATGACAAATAAAGACAAGAAGCAACTGTAAAGAAACACACTGCCCTCTGCACCGTCCACTCAAAAGAGACAGGATCACCTACAATTGAAGAGACTTGGCAGGGAGCTAATCATTTTTGCCTCTTTGAACATCACCCCCTACACAGAGGAACCATCTGTAATAATACCAAGAACTGTACTGAAAGGGCCACAAAACCCACTTTCATGCCAAAAGGGTGACCTGAACCTGTTTTCACAGCCTGTCCATCCGAGGGGAATTATGTAGCCCTCCCATGACTGTTATAAGCCCCCAAAGGCAGAAG
>NW_007728929.1:140118-142412 GCF_000696425.1 Galeopterus variegatus
GGTGACAGAAAAGGGTGCAGTACATGGTGGAATTTGGAGGCATATGACATGCACACCAGTGAAGAAGCTGGCATGTCATCCAACAGCCTTTCCCTATGGCAGACCACCTCAACAGTTCCACATCTCTAGCCAGCAATGGTAGGCTAACAGTGCCCAGGTAACGTCATATCCAAGAAGCAGGTGTGTGACATGCCTCTCATTTAATTGACCTCCATGTCCCAGGACACATATAGAATGGAGCATATTTTATGATGCTTCCATGGAAAATGTAGCTTCTGGGGTTAAACAGGATGGTGTTGAGGGTGGCTGGGTACATAGAAGTACCATGTGCTATGCCATGGTTCAGAAAACACTCCCTGGGGTTACATATCCATAACATGCCTGACTTGGCTGTATTAAGCATTTCTGCTCTAATAAAGATGTTTCCTTATTTTCACATTCAGAACAAAGAATCAAGGTGGACAAAGCACAGCGTCCTGGACTACCGTTTTACCCCGATTCAAAACAATTTCTCCATTGGAAAATCTGAAGTGCTATTTGCTAAATAATTAAAGAATATAAGTTATCAACCAGAGAAAAAGGTCTGTCTATATTGGGGGTTTAAAAGCTTTTATGCTTTAACAAGTACTCTAAATTATACATGACACTGGAAGAGAAAAATATCACTAGTCATACAAAATATTACAAAATAATGTGAAGTACAAATATTCAAATATATAATGGTGTGAGGGACTGTCAGTTACCTACCTCAGAATCCATTCTTCCATTCCAATGGGATGAAAGTGAAATTACCATATGGGATTTATGGGAAGGCTGCTTAAAGGAAGCCAACTCAGACACAAATACCTCTGTTAGCCCTACTACCTTCCCCCTTTTCCTAACCTCCAACCTCCATCTCGATGGGAACTCCACCCACCTATTGCCTACATGACAATGGCATTTATGTGATAGGAAGCAGAGTGCCAAGAAAAAAGCCTTGGTCTCTGAAAAACCATGGAGCCCCCAAACCAAGTCTGAACTGTTTATCTGTAGAATTCTTGCAGATATGAAAGAAAAACTTCTTTCTAATTTAAACTGTTATTATTTCGGAGTTTTCTGTTATATATAATTATGTAGGCTATGACTTAACAAAATTTTACTTTTAATTCTAGATATCTAAGCCTATAGATCAAATCTACTTTTTTGAGTCAGAATTCCCACTTGGTATAAATGACTATTTAATTGTATAGTGGAAGGGAAAAGATCTCTCAGGCAGCCAATCACTCGATCCAAAGATATTTGGTGAACTAAAATTTTAACAGCAAACTCAGTTTATTTTTGCCATGTGAATACAGAAATAGGTTGTTGAGGAAATTCACGGAAGTTTTTGATTTCCCAATCTTCTCATTTTATAATAGAGGTAATATTGACCTACCTTATGAGCACAGGCAGAGGATTAAGTAATTAACAATTGTCAATCACACGAAAATATAAATTTCAAGAAGCAAAAAGACTTTTCATTAAAGTATTAATAGCTGTGCTAGTAATTTCTCCCTTCACTGGAGAAAATTTACATCTGATAAGCAACAAAGGTTCATAGCATAATAAGAATAAAACAAATGAAAATTAACTCTGAAGACACTTCATGACATTTTAACAAAAGCATTAAGGCAAAATATGCAACTATCAAATGTAATCTCTTGGAAACAGGCTCAAAGTATTTCTGATGAATTTAGAAACTTCACTTGGTAGTCGTACCGGGTATGTTATTTTAGAGAACTATTCTTGTTTTCTACATATGCTAAAACACCACAAAACACCACAACCTAACTCACTTCTCGGCAGTTGTTCATGAAGTCTATCCTACTTGGTCCTTTACAAGCTTTTCACTGGACAATCTAATGTTAAATGGGTTATTTACATGTCCTTGTTAGAAACTGACTTTACAGTTGCTTTGTTTTGTGCACACGTACAGCATGTTTCACATGCACTGGGCCCTGCTTGAACTCTTGAATACCCTAAGTGTGCAACTTGGTGTGACAGACTGCTACTGCTTGTAAAATTATTTTCTGTATGAGATATCAGTTTTTTATTTTACTTTTTAAATTATTTTTTGTTTTATCCTTAGACAATGTAAACATTTTTTGTGGCCCTTTACCAATTTCTCCCTAACCTCTCCCCACTCCCCCTTTCCCAACTCTTGTGGCTCAGATCCTTTGTCTCCTTTTGCAAGTTCAAGCAACTACTGTGATTGCAGTATCTTTCTTTCTTTCTTTCTTTTTTTTTCAGCTGCCACTTAGTGAGGACACATGGTG
>NW_007728929.1:143073-147026 GCF_000696425.1 Galeopterus variegatus
GTCTCCTTTTGCAAGTTCAAGCAACTACTGTGATTGCAGTATCTTTCTTTCTTTCTTTCTTTTTTTTTCAGCTGCCACTTAGTGAGGACACATGGTGTTTCTCTTTCTGTTGCCTGGCTTATTTCACTTAATATAATTTTCTCTAAGTTCCTCCATGTTGCTGTGAATGGCAGAATTTCATTCATTTTTTTGGCCGGGTAGTATTCCATTTTGTGTGTGTGTGTGTATGTGTGTGCGTGCGTGTGTGTGTGTGTGTGTATACACACACAACATTTTCCTTATCTAGGCATCCACTGATGGACATTTAGGATGGTTCCAACTCTTAGCTATTGTAAATAGAGCTGTAATAAACACGAGAGTGCAGATAACCCTTTGATATGATGATTTCCATTCCTTTGGGTATACACCCAGCAGTGGGATTGTTGGATCATATGGCAGTTCTATCCGTAGTTGTTTGAGAAAGCTCCATACTGTTTTCCAAAATGGCTGCACCATTTTACAGTCCCACCAACAGTGTAGGAGGGTTCCCCTTTCCCTGCATCCTCACCAGCATTTGTTATTCTGTCTTTTTGATAATGGCCAGTCTAACTGGCATGATATGATATCTCAGTGTGATGTTTATTTGTGTTTCCCTGATGCTTAGGGATGTTGAGCTTTTATTCATACGTCTGTTGACCATTTGTATGTCTACTTTTGAGAAATCCCTATTCATATCCTCAGCACATTTTTTAATCAGGTTACTTGTTTTTTACTATTAAGTTGTCTGAGTTCACTGTGTATTTCAGATGCAGAGTTTAAAAGTATTCTCTCCCATTCTGTAGGTTTTCTTTTCACTCTGATAACTTTCTTTTGTGGTGCATAAGCTTTTTAGCTTGATATAATTCCATTTGTTTATTTATTTATTTCTTGGTAGCCTGTGCCTTTGGGGTATTGTTCATAAAGTTTTTGCCCAGTCCTACCTCCTGAAGTGTTTCCCCTATGTTTTCTTTTAGTAGTTATATAGTTTGGGATCTTATATATTTCTTTAATCCATTTAGAGTTGATTTGGTATGTGGCAAGAGATAGAGGTCTAATTTCATTCTTCTACATATGAATGTCCAGTTTTCCCAGCACTAGTTGTTGAAGAGGTAGTCCTTTCCCCACTGTATGCTCCTGTTGTCCTAATCAAATATCAGTTGGCTGTGAGTATGTGGGTTGATTTCTGGGTTCTCTATTCTGTTCCACTGTTCTGAGCATCTGTTTTTATGCCAGTACCATGCTGTTTTGGTTACTATAGCTTTGTAGCATAATTTGAAGTCAGGCAATATAATGCCTCTTGCTTTAGTCTTTTGCTTCTGATTGTTTTGACTATTTGGGATCTTTTTTTGTTCCAGATGAATGTTGGATTGTTTTTTCTATTTCTGTGAAGAATGTCATTGGCATTTTGATAGGGATTGTGTTGAATCTCTACATCACTTTGGATAGTATGGATATTTTCGCAATGTTAATTCTTCCAATCCAAAAGCATGGAATATCTTTTGATATTTTTCTGTCCTGTTTACTTTCTTTCAACAGTAATTTGTAGTTTTCATTGTAGAGATCTTTCATCTCCTTGGTTAAGTTGATTCCTGGGTATTTTATTTTTTGGGCGATTATTGTAAATGGGCTTGTTTTCTTGATTTCTCTTTCTGCTAGATCATTACTGGAGTATTAAAATGCTACTGATTTTTCAGTGTTGATTTTCAATGCTGCACCTTTACTGAAATCTAATAGTTTTTTGGTAGAGTCTTTAGGTTTTTCCACAAACAGGATCATGTCATCTGCAAACAGGGATGGTTCAGCTTCATCTTTTCCAATCTGGATGCCCTTTATTTCTTTCTCTTGCCTGATTGCTCTTGCTAGTACTTCCAATACTATGTTAAACAGGAGTGGTGAGAGTAGGCATCCTTGTCTTATTCCTGTTCATTCAGGATGATATTGGTGGTGGGTCTGTCATATATGGCTTTATTTGTGTTGAGATACCTTCCTTCTATACCTAATTCGCTGAGTGTCTTTATCATGAAGGGGTGTTGAATTTTATGAAATGTTTTCTCTGCATCTACAGAGATACTCACATGGTTTTTGTCCTTGAGTTTGTCGATGTGATGTATCACATTTATTGCCTTGCATATGTCAAACTCTCCTTGCATTCTAGGATGAATCCAACTTGATCACAGTGTATAAATTTTTTGATGTGATGTGTTGCTGTATCCTGATTTCTAATATTTTGTTGAGGATTTTTTTGTCTATGTTCATCAGAGATATTGGCTGGTAGTTTTCATATTTTTATGTACCTGTGTATGGATTTGGTATCATGGTGATGCTTGCCTCATAGAATGAGTTTGAGAGAATAGTCACTCTTTCAATTTTTTGGAATAGTTTGAAGAGAATTGGTATTAATTCCTCTTTAATGGTCTGGTGGAATTCAGCAGTAGAACCATCTGGTCCTGGGCTTTTCTTTGTTGGGCGACTGCTGATTACTGCTTCAGTATCATTACTTGTTACTGGTCTGTTCAAGTTTTCTGTTTTCTTCTTGGCTCAGTCTTGGTCATTTGTATTTGTACAAAAATCTATCTATTTCCTCCAGGTTTTCAAATTTGTTGGTTTATAGTTCATAATTTATAATAGTCTTTAATGATTCTTTATATATCTGTGGTATATTTTCTGTGGTCTCCATTTTCATTTCTGATTTTTGTTATTTGGTTCTTCTCTCTTCTTTTTTTAGCTAGCCTAATGAATGGCTTGTCTATTTTGTTTATCTTCATTTTCATTTCTGATTTTTGTTATCTGGTTCTTCTCTCTTCTTTTTTTAGCTAGCCTAATGAATGGCTTGTCTATTTTGTTTATCTTCTCAAAAAAAACAATTTTTTATTTCATTGATCTTTTGTATCATTTTATCTCTTTCATTTAGTTCTGCTCTAATATTAATTATTTCTTTGTGTCTACTACTTTTGGAATTGGATTGTTCTTGTCTTTCTGGTTCTTTGAGGTGTAGCATTGCTTATTTGAAATCTTTCTATTCTTTTGATGTGAGCATTTATTGTATTAAACTCCCCTCTTAGTACTGCTTTTGCAGTATCCCACAGGTTTTGGTTTGATGTGTCTTTATTTTTGTCAGTTTCAAGAAATTTTTTTATTTCCTGTTTAATTTCTTCTTGGACCCATAAGTCATTCAGGAGTAGGTTGTTTAATTTCCATGTTTTTGTATAGTTTCTTGAGTTTTGCTTGTTATTGACCTTTACTTTTAATCCATTGTCATCTGAAAAGATACTTGAAATGATTTCAAATTTTTTAATTTGTTGAGACTTGATTTGTGACCTAATACATGGCCTATTCTGGAGAATGTTTCATGTGCTGATGAGAACAATGTATATTCTGTAGCTGTTGGATGAAATGTTTGGTAGATATCTTCCAGGTCAAATTGGTCTATAGTGTACTTTAAATCCTATGTTTCTCTGTTGATTTGTTGCCTAGATGATCTGTCCAGTTCTGAGTGAGGGCTGTCAGGTCACCTACTATTATTGTATTGGGGTCTATCTCTTTCTTTAGGCCTAATAGTGTATGATTTATACATCTGGATGCTATGGTGCTGGATGCAATATATATTAATGATTGTTATGTCTTCTTGCTGAGTGCATCCCTTTATCATTATATAGTGGCTTTCTTTGTCTCTCTTAATTGTTTCTGTTTTAAAGTCTATTTTATTTGATATAAGAATAGTTACTCCTGCTCATTTTTTGTTTCCATTTTTAGACTATATCTTTTTCTATCCCTTCACTATTAGTCTGTGTGTGTCTTTACAGGTGAGGTAAGTCTCTTGAGGACATCATATAGTTGAGTCTAGCTTTTTAATCCAATCAGTCAGTCTGTGTCTTTTGAATGTAGAATTTAATCCATTTACATTTAGGGTTATTATTAAAAGGTATTGTCTTATT
>NW_007728929.1:147036-162340 GCF_000696425.1 Galeopterus variegatus
TCCCGCTCACTGGCTGAGCGAGGCGCGGGAGCAACACCAAGGGTTGCGATCCCATTGCCGGACACGGAAAAAGACAAAAAAAAAAAAAGAATATGTGGATTTAGTAAAACATACTAACACATACACATTAAGTATGTCACTTGAATGTGTTTGGGGCACTGCAAAAATAATCAACTGTCTTTATGATCATGTGTTGCACAAATGCACTTCTTTACATTCTGTTCCCATAGAGAACAACAGTACAAATCTCCCATATTTAAATGATCTCATTTAGACCAGATGATTTTCCAAATCACTGACCACCTGAACCTTTGTTACACCTAGACCATGACACTTAATGCTTGCTTACTAAGAGCAAGATGAATATTTTTAATTGCACTAAACTAAAAGTAATATGTTCTAATTTTCAGGCCAATTCACAAAACTAGAGAGAAATCTTTTAAAACCATTCTAAAAGTTGCATGGGAAAATTCTGTTTCATTAAATAAGCTACAAGTACAAAATTTTTCAATAATATTCATTGTACAACTATCTTCCTACACTTATACATACCAGAGTGCAGGCTAAAAACTGATGTCAGGGCCTTAATTTTTAATATTTTGAACAGAATGAAGTTAGAACAAAATGTTATACAGAAATTGTATCTCTTTTCTTTATTTCTAAAACATAACATTTTCTATTCTGAATAAATCTAAACATCAAGGCTTTCTTTAAAAGGTGATGAACATGCTTAATTAAACTGATTATCATTTCTCCATTTGCTCCATTTCTCTAGCATTAATCACTCATCATGCCCTTTTGAATTTTAAAGGGGAGAATTTTAAGACAGAATGCCAAATATTAACTCATACAAATTCTTTCAAAATCTCTCAGAATTCTGGAAGACACTCAAATCTGGAATCTGACTCATTGTGAGTTATTCTTAAAGAAATCATTACCATATTTAATAATACCAGAAATACTAACACTAATTATGCTAATAATACACAATGTTTATCATGCCCCTTCACTGTAAGCCAAGCACTTACCAGGCTGATACATCATTCGTCTCATTTAATCACCACAATCTCATAAGGTAGACAATTTTATCACCTTTTCATTACTGTCCCTACTTTACAGATCAGGATGTTTCAGATGAAAACTTAAAGTAGTCTGCCTAGAGCCACACAACTAGTTTGGGAGAACTGAGATCTGCATTTCAGTCGGCCAGTTGCCAGACCCACCCTCTATCCATTATACTGACATCTCTACTAGTCCCATTAACCACACAACACTTTTTACTCATTTTAACATTTTGAAGTTTTGTTAATTCATTTCTCCTTCAGAAGACTGGTAAGAATTAATTACTACTGAATGATTACATTGATTTTTTTTTAAGCTAATGGAATTTTTAATGAAAATAATACTAAGGGAGATGATGGGAAACTGCAATTCTGAAAATCAGCCCTAAAAGCAGCCTGTTAAGATTCACGACAATGAATAGTAAAATTAAATTTTTCTGGTAATTTCTTTTCTTGGGGGGGTGTGGGGGCTAGTGGACATAACCAACAATTCTTTAATTATAATAAGATTTCCCATAGAGACAGACGTTAGTACATTTTTTCAAATAAAACAAAAAACAAACAAACGAAAAACATCTATCTACTCCTGTGAGAGTAAGACACCCTTCTCAGCAACCGTTTCTGGATTTCAATAAAACATTAAACCTTGTATGTCAAAATTCCTCATCTTGAAAGACAAGAACACTAGCCAGCCTTCATGCGTTACATACATCTCGCTTTTACAGACAAGACATGCAGGGTGGCATTTCCACTTGCTGTAAAAATCCCAGCTACAAGGGGCCTATATCCAGCAGCCAAAGTTTATGTAGTAACCAACCTGAGGAGAGGAGATCCTTCATTATTAAAAAGAAAAAAAAAATCTGGATCAAAAACAGTGTTACAAAAATGGGGGTAACATGGAGGAGAAATTTAGATAATTCGCAAAGGGAAAACTAAACCATGATTCAAGAAAAGAGGAAATATGCTACATGGCCTAATGTCTACCTCTGGGTTCCAGCCTAAGTATACAAATGGTGCTTTCAACAATTCCAGCCAGGAAAGCATCTCAAATTTAACACAAGCAAAAATAAAACCTATCATCCTAACTTCTAAATCTGCTTCTTTCTCCTTACTGGTATCAGATGACAGCCACCCAATTGGCCTGAGGATCTCCTAGACCTTTTCCTTGCTCTCATGCCCCACAGCTCATCCATCACTACATCTGGATGATTTCACCTCCTAAACATTTGTTGAATTTGACCCTCTCTCTCCACTCCTGTGACCACTGCACTGGTTTGGGCCCCATCTCCTCTTACTAACTAATACAATTTGCAAGAGCTTCCTATCTGAAATCCCTTCCCTGCCATATCCCTCCTCCAATCTACTCTGTACAATACGGTCCAATCTGAACATATTTTTGCTCACCTGCATAAAACCTTCAATGGCTACCCACTTCCTAAAATAATTATTCAACATTCTTATGCCTCTAAACCCAATATGTATTCAACTGAAATCTTACTTGAATATCCAATATGTAAAACAATTGAGGCCTGGGCTGTTCTGATTGCAGGAAATGGAGAATCTCTCTAACTCAACTCCCTACCTCAACCCCTACCTGACTGATATTGATGAAGTTCCTCAGAACAGTTTGGAAAGCACAGGCCAGAGAATCATATTTAAGTTCTTAGCATGGCCCCCATCACCAGACCCTACTTTACTTTCCTGCTAAATTGCAGTAACCAGCATCCAATATGGTCCCAATGATCCCCATCTCCTGATTGATGCCTTAGAGTAATACCCCCTCATATCATACCAGAGTTGGTCTGTGTGACCAATAGAATAGAATAGTGGCAGAAGTAATGGTGTGCCACTTCAAAAGGTTAGGTCATAAAAGACACTGCAGCTCCCACCTTGGTGTGTCTGTCTCTCTCAGATTACTTGTTCTGGGGAAAATTCAGCTGTCATGCCATGAACTACCCTATAGAGAGACCCATGTAGTGAAGACTCCCGTCAGGTATCATGTCAGCAGCCGTGTGACTGAGCTCAGAAGTGGATCCTCCAGCCCTATTCAAGCCTTCAGATGACTATAGCTTTGACCAACACCTTGACTGCAACCTCGTAAGAAACCCTGAATTAGAATTTCCCAGGCAATCTGCTCCCAAATTCCTGAACTTCAGAAACTTTGAGAAAATACAAGGTTGTTACTTAAAGTTCAAAAAGACTTGGAGTAATTGTTATATAGCAATGGATAACTAATATATCCATATCCTCTCAAACTTCAGAAACTTTGAGAAAATACAAGGTTGTTACTTAAAGTTCAAAAAGACTTGGAGTAACTGTTATATAGCAATGGATAACTAATATATCCATATCCTCTCATTAATTCTCTATCTTATACTTTTTTCTCTAGTTTCAAGTTGCCCAACAGATAGTATGATGTTTCATACCTTTTTCCTTTTCTTCTTTCTGTTTTATAGGCCTTCCACACACCACCTCCTCCCCTGCTCCCCACCACCTTTCTCTACCTAGCTAACTCTTGCTCATAACTAAAGGCATCATCAGCTCCAGAAAGCCATTCCTGAAGTTCCAAGTTGGGCTCAGTGATCCATTCCCAAACATTTTTATCTCAGAAGGTTCTGGACCCTGTGTTCCCAGGACTTACTGTTCAAAGGGTAGGATCTTGATAACTATTTATTGCACTGAATTGGTGATAAATGCATAGTGGTGTATGGAAAAACACACTACTGGGAGGTGCTATTCATTTCACTACTTGTGGATGGTCTTCTTAGTGTGGCAAGAAATGGTGCCATGCACTTTGCATTATGCTATGCCAAACCACAGCATCTAATCAATGTAATAATATTTGTATTATAAGCACTTATCAGCTTTAAACTAGTGTTCACAACAAGAAAGTTATCACTATTTACCTGTTAGGCACCAGCTTAAGCTCCACCTGCAAGTAACCACTAGCAACAGTAGGCAAAGCATGGTTCTTTGCTCTTTAGCTAGGCACTGGGCAGATGAACTACAAAGGGCAAGCTGTGTGGTCAAGGAAGGAAGTTAACAGTAATGGAAGGAGGCAGAAATAAACGGGGTGCAGGAAGGAGTGCTGTGTTCATCTGTGCTACTTGATAACCATCACTTCAGACCAAATGACAATATAATATCAGTAACTCCAAAAGAAGCTCCACTTAGGTTTCCACAGGCCAAAGAAGGTGATGGTGAGAAATGATTGAGTTTAGAGCATAGTATTCTTTCTCCCAATACACAGAAAAACCAAAAGAAAGAACAAATCAATGGGCTAAGGCTTGTGCCCTAAAAATAAGGCTCTGGGAAAGGAAGAAAAGCAAAAACGGGAAGAGCGTGCAAAATTATAGTGGGAAACACATTCAGAAGAACAAGAGCAAAGGAACAACTCAAATATTAGCTCTCAGATAAAATTTTAAGTTTTTCCCTTGAATCCATGATACCATATGTAATATTTAATATTAAACAGATCATATAGCCACAGAACATGGCTTTTTGATAACCAGTATAAAACATTAGTGAAAAGTAAATACTTTAGACAGAAAATAAAATTAAGTATAAGAATAGTAAGTGTATGATAGATTTGACAGATATGTTTTGAAAAAGATTATAAAAGCATTCTCAAGAGTCTGCCAACCTGATAATTTAATTATGATGAGGAACATTTTCATAATTTAAACTATAAAAAGTTAAGTTTAAAGGCAATCTGAGTAATAAAAAAATACACTTTAAATAATTCTTAAATTAAATGGGAAAATGTCTTGTTGATACAACCAAAGAAATACATTTTAGTGTTTGAACGTATAGTAGTGCTTTTTCTAAAAGAAAATTTCTTTTAAATTATTTTAACAATGATAACCATTTCTACAGAAAATCTATTTTGCAAGAGTGATAGAGATAGGTAAGTTGATGGCTGCTCTTACTTTTATTTTCTGCTTCTGTAATCAGCTCCTAGTTCACAAGAGATCTGAATATCTACCCTCTGTTCCAATATTTCCCACATCAGAAAATCAAGAACTCTGGGGTTATCAAAAAGGGCACAGCTCCAAGAAAGCGACCGAAGATGGATCAGCCCTAATTATGTGAATAAACTGACACGAAAATGGACATTTCTCAAGACTATCTGGAATTTTTACTTGGAAACTAATTCAATGTACAAGCCAACTGTATGTATCCTATCGTTAATTACGAATTTAAAAGTTGAAGTTAATGAAGCTTACCACCTCAATCATCCTTGTATACATTTTTATTTAGTCACCAGGGGGAGCTAATACTGCTCTGTGAGTAGGCAGAGTCAAAGCATTAGATTTTTTTAAAAGAAGAGAAAAAAATTGGGCCGGCCCGGTGGCGCACTGCTATAGTGCGCCGCTTGGGAAGCACGGTGGCGCTCCCGCCGAGGGTTCGGATCCCACATACAGACCGGCCGCTCACTGGCTGAGCGAGGCGCGGGAGCAACGCCGAGGGCTGCGATCCCGTTGCCGGTCCCGGTCTGGTATGGGCGCAACACTGAGGGTTGTGATCTGTTGCCGGACACGGAAAAAGACAAAAAAAAAAAAAAAAAAAGAAGAGAAAAAAATTAAATGCATGTATCATTAAAAACAATTCAAATATGACCCACAGTGACAATAAAGCAAATATATCAAACATAAAAAAAAGAATTAGGTATATATCATTTTTTGTTGTTTAAACAAAGTAGTTAGGGAAAAAAAAGTAGAACTATCAATTAGTTGAATCTTGCTGTGCTTAACAGATGACATATATAAGCCCAGTCATTTACAGTTGTCTTTGGTCCTATTGGGGTCTTACTCACCATTCTGATTTTGCTTATTTGTCCATTTGTTTCTTTGACCCTGTTATTTTCTTGGTTTGAAGCACTAGTATGATTCTACATTCTAACAGCTAGTGGTTTGCTCAAAAATATCCCATATAATTACATTATAATTATATTGAAACAAATGTCTTTGCCATTTTGCTTCAAATATTTCCTTCTGTTCCAAATTTATTTTTTTAGCACTTTTAATGTGTGTTCAAAGAGTTCTACCCAATAATCTACTTAAATTCATTCTATAATTCACCTAGGAGACACAATGCCTTTAAACTTTGAGAAGCTCCAGTTGGAACAAAGAGGGGGAAAGGTTCAGAGTTTGTGGAATAATCACCTCTAATCGATCAATTTCCCCTGAAGGTAAAGCTAAAAGAATGAAGGAGTGAAGAATTCCAGTCCAATTCCTTTAAGTTTAAAGGAACTAAGCCCTGAGGCGCAGTGTAGAAATATTCCTGCATTCCCCTCCCAAGACCTATTAAGAGGTCATAGATCTCTGTGACATTGCTACTATTCCCCAAAGACAAGATCCCCAGCCATAGAAAGCACAGAAAAGAGTGTGAAAATAGTCTACTTTTAATAGCTTCTTTAGCAGCCCACTACCTTACAAAGGAAGTAGATATCAGTCACAAGCATCTTAAGTAATGTAAAAAAGTAAATATGCAATCGGGTAAAAATGTAAAAAATCCAACATCTTATGTTTTATCATGTTGAATTTCATATTTGAGAATGGGCTATATGAGACAGAGACCTTACATGTACACAACTGTATACAAACAGCTAAACATTACCCTGCTGACAAGATAGACTGAATGGCTGCAGAAAGTCCAGGAAATAGTGGGTCTCTTTTAATTCATTTTCCCCACAAAAGACACCCCACTGTTTCCACATCCCAAACACAGCCATTCATTTATAATTTTTACTCTTCTCCACTGGGACAAACTGACAGCTTTAATTACCATCAATGACCATCAAGGACACAGTGGAAATTCTTGAAGATATTCTCCCATGGTTTGTGTTCTTGACATTTTATTTGCAATTTTTGGCAAATGAATCCTGAAACCACACAATTAGATCATTATATATTCATTATCAATTATACAACTAAGGCAAAACCATTTATCTAAAACGGCTCTGTGGCTCCGCAGACATCCAAAGGTAACATTTTCTTTGGCACAGACAAATAATGCTAATTTTCTTCTTGAATTCTATTCATTTCAAAATACTAATTACAAATAACTCAGATTAATCAAGGAACAGGTATTTTGTGAATATAGTCATAACTAAGACAGGGTATTCTCCACTTAGGTTTTACTTGTAAAAAAAATAAAGTGAATGTACCCATTTATTTTCTATTTCTAGGATATTTCATCCTTCAGGAATTTTCCATTCATGATCAGCAGCTTTCCTGTGATTCATAAGTTATTAAAGTAGGCTGACAGTGAAAACACCTAATAAAAAAATGAACATCAAAAATACAGAGAAATATTTCTTAAATTACCCCTTCAACATTCAAACTATTTAATTTTAATAAATTAATAAACATCATTCACAGTGGGAAAACATACTTCATCAGTACAGTCCTTTTATAAATCCCAATTACAATACCCAAAAGTATTCAAAGAGCTTTGAGAAAATAACAGACCTAAAAATAATTATATCACATCCATGTTTTGGTAGAGAGTTTCACAAACAAATATATCAAGAAGAGAAGAGTAGACCAGGTACTAATATCAAAAAATTCTGCTGCAGCAAAATCAACGCGCAAATAACAAAGCTTTTATAGCAGATAATAATTTAACTGATACTTCCTCCAAAACTGGAAAAAGGAGCTCATTCAGCCTATAGCTCACAAGTTATGACCAATTATGATGATGATTCTTACTTTGGTAAATGCATAGAAGAACTTGGCCATAGCCCTGACAGGTGAAGATAATGACACTCAGCCCCACCACTTTCTCTAAAACTGGGAGGAGCAGAGATTTGGTGAGTTATTTTGCACATGATGAAGTAAGCGGTAGTCGAGAACTGCAGTCTCTAAAATATAGGGTACATTATCCTAGGGTAGAGAGGATATTCTGAATATTTAGTAACCAATCAGAACAAAAACAAGTCATAAATAGCCATCCAGGTACAGATCAGACCTTCCTGAAAGCAAGGAGATAAATAGGCCTCCAGTCAGCCTGGGTGAATTTGCTTTTCTGATCCCTCTCTTTCCCTCTCATCATAGAGCAGGCCACCATGTCCAGCAAAATGGACATACAGATCACCTTTTTAATTTTGACTAATCTAATGAGAGCAAAATCCTCAAATTTTGACAAGTGACTTTAAGAGTTTTCTGCAAAGAAACCACAGAATATTGATAGTCAAGCACAAGCAATCAGCAAGAAGATGGCATAACTGGCCTTTCTACTCCTCGTAAAAGCTCTTTTTCAGCCACTGTATGAAAGAGGGGGAAAAATCAAACAATTTAATCAGAGCCCACTGAAATCTGGGAAAACAAAATTGAGATCATTAGGAAAGTTATTTGAAATATGGGCTTCTATCCATCATTGATAAAGATAAATCTCATGGAGAAATATAATAACATATGTTCCCTCTTTTGTGGTTTTGTGAGTTTTTTTTTTTAGTTCTAACAGCCACTGAAAAGAATTACCAAAATAAACAAACATAGACTGAGACTTCAAACTAAGCCCTGTTTATTTCATCTTTACCTAATTTTTCAATTTCTATTTTTTGTGAATGTCATATAAAGCATGTACCTATGTAATGTATTAATAATATATACTATGAAGATGTATACTAAATTTTTGTTTGTCAGAAAAGTTTGGAAACCACTGGTCTAAAAGGAAAGATGTATGTGGAGAAAGGACTGCAGAATGGAGACCACATAACTGCATTTTGAGAGCTTAGGAGGTTTTGGAGAATGAAGTAGGTCAAAAACAAATACTTTAGGTAGGAAACAAGGAACTGACCAAAATGGAGGGAGATAGGGATATAAAACTTACAGTGCCTTAAGCCTAGTTAATATAGAAATAAATTATTAATTAATATATAAATGATTGATAACAAAATATGAATAATGAATTAATGGAAAAATTAATATTGAAATATGCAAATAAAATGCATATGCCTTAAGCCTAATTAATATAAACTAAAAAGTTAAAATATTACATTTATTTCATGTAACTTTAACTAATGATTTGATCAGAAAAACAGCAAAAAAAGTTCTAAAAGCAGTTTCAATATGCTTTTATGAAAATGATGCTTCGTTCTGTAAAACACTCATTTCCCCTATTCTCACTGCCAACAGAACTAGCTGGCAGAGTAGTTTATTGTCCAGTGGACCCAACCAGTCTTTAATTTAACACAACTATGTAACATGTATATGCTCACTTTCACTTTTTAAAAATAATTTGGGCCCAAAATAAAATAATAATGATAATACATTAATAATTAATACCTTAATAATAATAAATATGATAATCAATACATTAATAATAATGATAATTACAGGTGTCTAAAAGTTTTCAGTTCACATAAATTATGTGAAGCTTCCAGGAAATCTCATAACTTTAAAAATGAAATTAAGTGAACATACTACTTTATAATGATAAACAGCATCCACTCATACATTCAGTTCATTTTTCTCAAAAATGTAAACCTATACAGAAATAATATTTGGAAAGATATCACACATCTGGTCAAGATTTTATAAATCTGGTCTATGAATATGTTCCCCAAAACTGCAGCAAACTTGCTACCACGCATATTTCTACCTACTCATCTACCAATAGCATGACCAGCCAAAGCATTAGCTAAGAACTAATGCAATGCTATTTAGTTTTTTCTGCATGTACACCCAGGCAATTCACATTAACGATGTGAAAGAACACTTAACAGACAACTCGAGTTTGCAAATTAGCAAGAGAGAAGAGAAAAATGACTCGGAACAACAAGCGTACAATATTACCAAATGCACTTTACACATTCTGTTAAGTGTAGCTTAGTTTTGATGATTTACAATGCTAGTTCTTACTCAGTTTTGTAAGCATAATAAAATCTATGTAATCTCAGCCTTCCCCATAGCACCCTGCTATTAAATCTTTGTTGAGAAGCGTGATGAGACCCCTCTGGCTTCCAGCCCTCCCCGCCCCCTGAGGGAATTGGCAAGAAATAATAGGGTTTGTGGATTAGTAAAATGAGAGGTTCTCTGTGCTTTTCCTTCTTTAAATACATATTTTGATAATCTGTCTTCTGCATCTGAGAGTCCCAACAGCATTAGGGTGTTGATTTCCCTCTTTTCCCAGCCTCCAGAAAAAAGACAGCAAGGCTGGGGCAAGACAGCGGTTTCCATCTACCGCTACAATTGAAGAGAGGGATTTGATTTATTCTTTCATCTTTCTCACTATTCCTTCAAGCAGGGATGATACATAATTTACTTACACATGTCAGGTTGTAGATTAGAGGAAAATTACACCATGAGACAAAGAAGAGAGAACTTATCTACATGTGTCACCTTGTCCATGGCTATCTTTAGGGACTGTTTTGTTCAAGGATGCTTGTCCAGAACAGTGTTCACATTCCAGAATGCCCCTCAGTGACAGAGTCCATGAATTGTGCATGTGACTCCCACAATCCCTGCACCTCAGCGTGGTGCACGGAGTATGAGTTCAGACCATCCTGATATCTACTCATGACTGACCTGGTGCTTACTCAATCCTATACTAGACCTTCAAATCTGGGTCTAGAATTTATCATCTTGCCTATTTGACCTTCACCTCCAAAGGCTTGGTCTGGTCGAGGCTCACTTGGCAAGACTGTACTGGGATTTCAAGACTTTTCACATGGAGTGAAAAGTCTTGTTTTCATCTAGGGAAAAAAAAAAAAAAAAAAAAAAAAAAAAAAAAAAAATTATAAATAATAAACAAATTTAATAAACAAATAATATTAAACTCTAGTTAGTTGGTTTGCTTATAATGGTGGTGTAAGTAAGCATTTTTGAAACTACTGAATGTGTATTCTAGATTCGAGCAAACAAATAACCATATTGAAGATGGTGGAGACCAGGTTTCTTTTTGTTAGAGAAGGCAAATATAGAAATGAAAAAGACTAGGATATACCTGAAGTGTTGAACTAGAGGTATCAATATGAATACATGGTTTTTATTTTAGAGAAAAATATGTATATGTGTATGTACTTATAATATGTGTGGATTCTATAAACTATATTACCTGTGTATTATATATATTATATTAAATATGCATATACATTTCCTAGTTCTGGTGGAGCAATGGTACACCCACAGCAATGAGCACACACAGTACCAATATTTTGGTTTCTAAATAACTTTGAGCTCTTAAAAGATCTGGAACTCTTTAAAAAAGGGGTGATTGCAGGATTAAAACAAGAAAAGAATGTGATGATCCTGGAGCATCTTTTTGCACCAGAAGCTAATAATGATGAAGACATATTAAACACACAGGATCCAGTTTGGAGGGACTGCCATTTGCTAAATCTAGAGCAATCTGGGCATCAAAATAATGAGAGTAATGAATTATGACTCACTGAATAAAACAAAAATCCAAAATTCCATGGTGATATGAATACACGAACAAACAATGAATGAAAAAGAAAATCACAGTAGGCCAATTAATAAATACTGTACAGAAATTATAGAGTTAAAATAGATACATAAACAGTGGGTGAAAGTTTGATAAAGATAAGTATATTTACAAAGTACCAAAGTATCTTCCCACAAATTACTTACTATACACAAAATGAAAGTGGTAACTTTACACTGGAGAAAGTTGGCAGACACCACCTTAAACAAGTATTCAAGGTTAATATTACCGACATTGGAACAAACTAACATCATGTACTTCCTGACCTGGTGCTCTGAGAAGACACAACATCACTTCATTGGTGTTCCTGCCACAAGTATATAACCTGAATTTAATCATGAAAAATCATCAGATAAACTCAAATTGATGGGCATTCTACAAAATAAACTGGCAGGTACTCTTCAAAAATGCCATGGGTGAGAAAAACAAAGAAAAGCTGAGAGATACTTCCAGGTTAAAGGAGGCAAAAAAGAAATGGTAATTAAATGTTATACATGATCCTGAGTCCTCGGTGACAAAAAAAGAATAGCTACTACAGACATTAGAGGGACAACTGTTGAAATTTAAATATGGATTGTGGATTGGGTAATAGTATCTACTGGTATTAAATGCTAACTTTCTCATTTTTGGTAAGTATACTGTGGTCATGGAAGAGAATATATTTGTTCTTAGGAAATACACAGAATATATTTATAGGGGTGTGATATTTTCAACCTTCTCTCAAAGGATTAAGAAAGAAACAATAAAGGAGAAAGAGAGAGAGAAAATGATAAAGTAAATGGGGCAAAATGTAAGCAATTGATGAATCAGATAAGTGGTATACAAGAGTTCCTTGTATTATTTTTGTAACTTTTCTGTAAGTTTTGAATTGTAGCAAAGTAAAATTTAACAAAAATAAAACATACAAACTACAAAAAAATATGTATAGGCCAATGTTTACACAGGCAATGTTAATTCTCAAACTTATAATAATGACATCTCTAAAAATGATAATGGGTTTTCTGAAAGAAAGAAGATTCTATGGCCTAATAAACTTGCTCACTATAATCCCTTCTTTAAAAGAAGAGCCACAGTGTACTTTAATAAAGAAGCCTATTTAACCAGATTTAATCCAACATTTCCACAATATTCTATTCAAGAAAACATGTTAAAGTGGAGACTCCATTAAAATCTTACAAAAATATAAATACTCTGTGGAAAACAGTTGGAGAACCACTTGTCAAGTAAATACATTTCCTGTACATGGTTAATTGAAGAAGGATTTGTGGCAGAAAAGTGAAAGAGAGAGAGAGAGAGAGAGAGCACGCGAGCGCGGGACATGTACACACACATTGATGAAGTGCTGGCTTCAAATAGTAAGAGAAAAATGATATGTATCTAAGAAAAGACATACCTAAAATGCCCCACCAGGCCTATATAGTACATTTTTATAGGATATATTTTTAAATAGGGTAGATATATGGCACACTGAGTTTCAGTTTTATTCAGCCATTACACGGAACATGCTATGTTTCATGTTATCTTAAATCTGACTCTCCCAGTGAACTGTATGGCAGAATAGCTTGCCAGCCTGAGAGAGTACCTGCTATAGGCCAGGTGCTGTGCTAGGTTCAGACACTGCAGTGATGACCAGATACTGTTCCAGCCATCCATGAGCTTTCAGTCTAACGAGAGAGATGCAAAAGTGAACACATCCAGGGAGAACTGTGGTATTTAAGAATAAGCACCTGATTTTATGTGAACATGAAAAGGGTGCCTAACTCAGGCAGAGAGAGATCAGTGAAAGTTTCCTTGAGAAGATAATATTTAAGATACTATAAGTTAATACATGCTAAATTTCTTTGAAAAATTATTCAAAAGGATTTCTTTTTTTAGTTTATTTTAGTCATCTCATATTAGGTTCTGCTCCTACAAGGAATCATTATAGTTAAAAAAAAAGAAAGAAAAAGAAAGAAAGGAAAAAGGAAGAAAAGAAAAGAAAATATACCCATAAGCTATTAAAATCTAGATGCAATTCAAAATCTAAGAACTATGACACCGAGGTTGCTCCGAACAACCATTTCAGAATTCTCTCAAAAGCACCTCTAGACTTACTGAAGTATTCAAGTGTAGGAGTAAAATAACTGGACGGAAAAAACAAAAAAAACCCAAAAAAAACCCACACACACATAAAGGAACAAACTGAAAAAATCAGAAATAGAACAGTGTGAGAAGACAAGAAGTGATAAGTATTGTTTACCTGTCAGTTGACATTGATTAATCTTGTGTTCTGTGATATCACTCAGTGATTCAAACACCTGGAGGCAGCTGTCACAGCTGTGCACAGCTTCGTCCTCCAACTCCTCCCCGTCTTCCGGCCGCTTCTTACAATCTATTGTCTCTCCATCTTCAGCCTTGTCTTCAAGTTTACAGTTGGGGTCTGAAAGAAAATCAAGACTGTAACTATGGGGTTTAAAGACAGGTTCTTTTAAAGTAACATTTAATTTTCTTGCTACCCAAAACAGAAACACCATTTTCCTTAAAGGTGCAGTAGGACATCTTCATTGCAGATTTTATTATAGAAGTGAGCTTGCCTAAACTTTTTCAGTTTATGGTTATTGGAGGACTTCTTCCTTTTTCCCACCTTGTAGCCCTTTTCCTACTTCTGCCTTCAAATTACTCGTCCACCCATAAGATTAATTTGCCATTTTTAAAAATAGTCTTTTAGGACTTTTGCTTGAGAGATAAGTCACGTGTAAAATTAAATAGTCCGCAATGCAAAGGAAAAAAAACTCCCACTGTGCTTAAGAATGAACCTCTTTTCTACTAACTATACTCTTTCATGGGAAATTATCAGAATTAGCCAAAAGTCTAGAATAAGCTAAGCTAATTACCATAGGCATGAAATTGACCTTTACTTATAAACTGGTCAAAACACATAGTTATTCCATTATTTGTTAGACAGCAATAGCAAAATAAACTCTACCACATGGCAAAACATACTTACAATCACAAACTCAAATGTAAATACATTAGTGTATGTCTTGTTTCCAAAATTATCTCCCCAAAAGTAAAATATATATATATATAAAGAGCAATTATAAATTATAATCAAGCCAACAATTAAGTTGGCATTATCAATGTTGAAAAGCTAAATGTATTTCATTTATTATTTATTATTTATTTTTATTTATTTTGTCGATAAACAATGTGGTTGATTATTGTGGCCCATAAATAAATAAAAAGTAAAAATAAAATAAAATCTGAGACAAGCAGTCTGAAATAAAGGAATATCATTCTAAAAAAAAAAAAAAGAAAAGCTAGATGTATTGTGAAAATTAAAATTGTTCCATTTTTTTTTTTTTTTGTCTCTTTTCGTGTCCGGCAACGGATCGCAACCCTCAGTGTCGCGCCCATACCGGACCGGGACCGGCAACGGGATCGCAACCCTCGGTGCTGCGCCCCGCACCTCGCTCAGCCAGTGAGCGGGAACCGGTCTGTATGTGGGATCCGAACCGTCGGCAGGAGCGCCACCGCGCTCCCAAGCGGCGCACTGTAGCAGTGCGCCACCGGGCCGGCCCCAAAATTGTTCCATTTTTAACCCTAAGAATGATACACAAACAGCAGGAGGAATAAGGGTAAAGCACACATAACGCTTTTATTCAGAGCTCAATAAATACTTTTGGATTACTTATGCTGTCCTTTGACTCATTTTAGAGAAGTACCCCCAAACACCTGGGTGCCATTGCTCCTTTGCAGGAAAGCAAAGGGGTAGGAGTGGGGGATGAGGGAAGGGAGAGAAGGAGCGAGAG
>NW_007728929.1:162772-181927 GCF_000696425.1 Galeopterus variegatus
AGAGAGAGAGAGAGAGAGAGAGAGAGAGAGAGAGAGAGAGAGAGAGAGAGAGAGAGAATGCCTCTTTGGGAAAACAAGGATAATATAATCGGTGACTTAATTTATGTTACATTATTGTTTATTTATTTTATTTTTTGGGGGTGGGTAGCTGGTACAGAGATCCAACGCTGGACCTTAGTGTTAGCAGCACCACCCTCTGACCAACTGAGCTAACTAGCCAGCCCTAGGGACACTAATTTTTAATAGAAAAAAGTCCCTGAAAGTCAGAAACAAATTATGTCTCAAAATACAGTAAAATCAAACTAGAGATTTCTATTTTCTATAAGACCTTGACTAGCCAATGAAATAGTTACAAAAGAGTTAATCAATATATCTAAGAAATTTGTAATACATATGTAATACATACAGTATTAACTTTAATGACTATGATATTTAATAATTTAAATATAAGTATATTCAAGATTTTTAATATTTCATCAAATATTTGAAATGTTACAATCAAGAATCAAAATTAGGCAAGAATTTCTTAGAAAAGTCCATAAATGCCACCCCTTCATCATCTTGATGTCTGAAAGTAACTTCTGCTGGTTTACATGTAACACACTTATTCAAACCCTACTTCCGCTAGTCACATACACTCCCTTTTTTATCTGGCAGTTGTTCCAAAGCCTTTCTTAGCATCTGCAATAAACTTAACAATATCATCACCCTTCAAATGATTCACATATGCCAGAATCAACTTACATTTAGCATATAATAACCTCTTGGCTTTGTGAGGGGGGGGGAAGCAGAATTCTCATCTCAAAGAGCAAATAGTTTTGTTTGTTGCGTTTTTTAAAAAAGAACATAGTGTTTCAGTAAATTGGTAATTTGGATTGATTTGCCATCTGGAAAATTATTATCTCAATACTCCACATAGTGTCCATTTCAATAGACTGGGATTTAGACTGCTCATTCCTGGGGGAGCAATCACAGGATCTTTTGCATTTGTCTTGTACTTTGCCTAGCACAGCACCATGTCCAGATGAGTGCTTAGTAAATATTATTTAGTTATGGTAAGAAGGAGAAGGGGGGGAAAAGGAGTATGTAAAAAAGTCATTTATAGGTATTTTTTCTGCAAACAGGAACAGACTAGCAACCTCCAAATTAAAAGGCACCTACATGCCTAAATTTTCCAAAATTGACAACTATATGACCCACCACATTAGAGTCTGCTGCTTTCAAATGCTTCATTTAGAGCTATAGACACAAGGAATGGGTAATGGTCCAAAGATCTCCAATAAACTAAAACCAAGTGGCAAAATACTGCCAAACTACAGAGCAGTTCAGGAAAATAAATCACTGTCCCAACTATGGCAAACCCCCCCCCTCCCCCGCCATTAAACACTTTTTGGGAAGAAGCATGCACACACTCAATACTCTCAGTTGTTTAGCATGAGTTTCCAGTTTCTCAAAAAACTGACAGCTCTCAGGGAAATGTGGGTGTTAGGTCTGAATTTTAATATGATTATTTAAATGCTACACATCAAGTTTGCAGACCTGTTTGGTTTTAAATAAGGAGACTCTCTGAATACTTTAAGTAGCATGCAGAGAAAAATGATAAAAGCTCACTTTCGTTATTATTCAAGAATATGGATACTTTACAAGAATCCGATATCAAAAATACCAGACAAATAAGAATGAATGCATGATGTTTTAGCTCTTAAAAGTTAAAGAATGACTCTGGTCCATGCTTCTGACACTGGCTAGTTATTAAAATAAGGGTCATTTTAAGACTAATAAAAAACGTTTTTGCTTCCACTTCTGCATTTACAGACAGAACCCTTCAGGGACTGAAGTCAGTCAAGCTTATTCACTCCTGCAGCAACTTTAGGATGCATGCTCCAGCCAACTGGCGAATTTGTTTTTAGGTCAACACTTAAGAGGGACCCTCTGGGAGGTGGGTTCGATTATAGCCTATGATGCCTTGGTGTAATGAGTACTGGAATCAGTCTCTCTCCTTGTAAGATTTTTCCAACCTCCACTTTCATGAAAATTTCTTTCTTGCCCATTCAAAAGATGTGTTTATTTGTGCTAGGGCTCTCCATTCCTAATACCAGTTGATGTAGGAAGATTCTAGAAAGCTTACACTGTCAGCCATTTCTTTCCCACAGGTGGCTACACTTCAATAATTGCACATGGCCTTAGTGATGTAGTTTTTATAACGTCCTTTGAGATCCAATCATAAAAAATAATTGTATTACTCTGCTAGCCATTCAAACCTCTGACTTCAACCTGAGGGATTATAAATGCAAGGTCCATGCCTGTAAGTACTGCCCTGCCCCCAGCACCACTGCACGAGGGACAATTGTTCCTCCAACTCCACTGTTGTGCTATAAACCCACCCAAAAGGCAGTATTTTAGAACATCCCCATACCCCCTACACTGTAACTGCAAACCATGTCACAGCTGCAGGCACCAATTTCTCTCCCCTGCCCTAAATGATGCTGCCCAAATGTTGCATCCATCACAAGTGATCTCAACTGCTTGGCCACCTTTCCAGCTCATCCCTTCAAAAGGGTGCTATGGAGCCCTGGATTTAGAGTGTTCTGATCTGGACACAATTATTATTCCAAAAATAAATGTTAGCTTTCTGTTTCCAATTTTGTTAACATTCCTTATAAATGGGAATTTAAAAGAAGCATGACTTTCCTCTTCTTTTGTTCTCTGGCAGGTGGTTCTTTCCTTCTCATCCTCTTCTTCATAAGGATTGTTATTACTATAACTTGGTTTAATAAAATTACAACTTTGGGGAAAATGAAAAATTGCACTGGCTTAAAAGTGTTGGAGGCAATAAACCCATGGACTTCAATTAATTTCAAGTGTGGGATCAGTTTAAGGCCAACCAGCAGAAATTCTGTTCTGTCCATGTAAAAATGAGGTTTCACCACATTTACTTTTTATAACCTATATAAAAGTCAAGTAAAAGTAATGAATATCTAAAAGCCATCTCAGTGGACTGGCAAAGACTATCTGCATTCTTAAAACTCATCTTACATATTTCTTTCCATGCAACAAGGATCCCATGCCTGATCAAAGCTAAAATGTCAAACTACTGAGAAAACAGCCCAATTTCCAATCCATTTCCCTGCCTAGAAATGGACCTCCTTCCAAGCCACTTTTGCATGGAAAAGCACTGGCAAAAGAAAGAAAAACTAAGAGATCATGTGGTTATAATTATTACCAGGCAAAAAATATTTCTGCAGCTCAGTGGTAAAGTAAAACTCTGTCGCTCTCTGTTCCCAATAGTGTCCATCGCAAAACAACTGCCTCATTAAATCTCTGCAGTAAGATTAATATGCTGTAGCTGCACTACATTTATAACTTGGTACTCTATAAAAAGCACATTTAATGGTAAGAGCCAGAGCCTAGATACAAAGTATTACTATAAAAACTTCTGGCAGCAAGTACAGAGCAGGCCCTCTGTCCTTCTTGCAGGAGATATAAATGAGGTTTTTCCTGGTCAATTCCAAGCATGAAATTCTACCTTAAAAACCAGAGTCAGTTTTTATGAAAGTGGCAGAAACACAAGATTCTGAGGATGATGTAAATATGAATGCAAGAAGATTACTTAACAACTAAGATTGGCAAGAGATGAATGAATCTAAAATACTCCACTTATACACACATGCAAACTTAAAACTGGACCATTTCCTAACAGTTTGTTTTCTGGTCATAGCCAGCTTTTCACCAAATTAAACAACCATAACAATCATGACTTAGTCAATCTTAAATCAACGAACACAGTGCCAAGTGAGTTCAAGAAACTACCAACTAAAAACACTTACTGCCTAAAAAAACCCCCAAAACAAAAACAAAACAAAAAATCCACAAGTTCATGACCTCCTGGATCTAAATTATATAAAACTATAAAAAATAAGTATTCAAGAAACAGTGCTCTCAAAACTACATTACTACTGGACTGGTAAAAATAGAAGGTTATTGTTAGTTTAGAACGCTGCCTCAGTTCTTTTTTCCAAGGATATTTCTGAAAACAAAAACAAAAACATTAGTACCCCGTGTCTTATATTCAGGAACTAGGCTAATTAAGTAAGCAATAATTTATAAATTTATAAAAATATGTTCCTGTTCCACACGCNCACGCTGCCTCAGTTCTTTTTTCCAAGGATATTTCTGAAAACAAAAACAAAAACATTAGTACCCCGTGTCTTATATTCAGGAACTCTAGGCTAATTAAGTAAGCAATAATTTATAAATTTATAAAAATATGTTCCTGTTCCACACGCAAATATCTCAAATCCCTATAAATGATGCACCTCAAATTAACAATCATCTTGCTCCAAATAATAAGTAATCATCTAATATGGTAAAGTTCACAAGCGTATACACAACTAGTCTTCTAGGTTTACTGACATGTTTAGAAGTCCCATTCCTAAAAAGAAAATCAGAGACTATTTGTTTAAAGACAACCATGTCTGAAAGCACTCCTTCCCAAGAAGTATGTTCAAATCATATTCAGTAATTTATCTTTATACTTTTTAAGAACAGAAAAAAGTTACCTTCAGGCTACAAAGAGTTAACAAGAAACAAAAAGCTTCCTAGTTTTCAAAAACCAAAAGGCGGGATCATTATTTTGTGCTTTCTGTGCGCTAGATCTGCATTCTAACTTGAAATACCACAAGCTGCAAACAGATTTAAGGAATATAAATCGCACACGGTTATAAAATGGCAAGCAGGCTCTAATGAAGACATGCAGTATTGCCAGACTGTGCAGCCGTCTGTCCCACACTCGCCTGCTGGTCTGCTGCCTCATTTTTTTCTTACTCTCAACTCAAGGTAAAGAAACAAACAAAATAAAACAAAAACAAAAGCCATCAGTGGGGTTGCTAAGGATGAGCATCCTGGAAGTGGACCTCAGAGTGGCAGAATGGTCACGGCCATCCCAGGCAGAAACTGGACTCTGCACCCGCAGGTCCAAAGAGCTCATGTGGTCCAGGATGAGAATATACTCTTTTTACATCTTCTACAATGTTTATTTTCTAACCACTCTCTTTTCTGAAAGTTATCACCCGCAGGTCCAAAGAGCTCATGTGGTCCAGGATGAGAATATACTCTTTTTACATCTTCTGCAATGTTTATTTTCTAACCACTCTCTTTTCTGAAAGTTATGAAATTGTTTTACAGAAGAAAGAAAAAAACTCTTTCATGTATTTTTTATTTCCTTTGTCTATAAAATCTTCTCAGACAGAATGAATTATCTTCATATTAAACAAAATAACACTGTTGAAGTTTAAAATTTCTGTGGTTTTGCTTGATTGTTCTACAGGTCTATTATGGTCCTTGAAGACCAAAGAGAAATATCACAGATGCAGTATTATCAAGGAGAACATGCCAAACATGAATTTATTACTACTGTCTATCTACAATGAAACTCCTTGTAGGAGGACACTGAGTGGGAGGAAATTAGCCTTGGGAGAGGTTAAAAACACATACATACACACACACGCACACTTTGGAACCAAATAAAAAGTTTCTCCTCTTCCAATCAGAAAATCCTACCCAAATTTCTTTCTTCCACTTAATCCATCTTTATCGACATGAAATTTAGTAAAAGAAGGACACAATAAAAGAAAGCAACTTTAGCACACCAACTTTTATAGAAAAAGTAGTTACAAACATACTTCTACGGTAAAGTCATCTAACTTAAAAATGAATTACTATAGCTGCTTTGTCACAACTTCAGGAAACAAACATTTACTGAGCACCTATTCAGTTAATAAGCATTTGGCTAAGGTCCTGGAGGTACAAAGTCTAAGATGACCTAGTCCCTGTCCCAAGGAGCTTGCAATCTACTGCAGTTTTCCAACTGGTGGGTCAAAAAGCAGTTTCTAGTGTTTGGGCATACTGATCCTTTCAGCCTTCCACTTGGCCAGGTTCAGCTTGGGGTGACTAGAAATTGCCAGTCTGTTTTCCCTGGCCTTCAGCAGCTTTGTCCATTTACCCAAGCTTGCCATCCAAAACTTATTTTTCTGTATATGTCATGACATGAGAAGGGCTGGCAAGTGCTCGTGCAGGGAGAGAGATGGATGAGTAAATCGATGACTGAAGAAGGAGTTAGAAGGACCCAGATTGATGAGCACCTAAATTGAGACAGAAATTTTACTCAAAGAAGAACAGCTCATGCTAAGTTTTGAAGGATAGTTCGCACTGAGGACAAGCAGAACACAGCTCTCCAAACAGAGAAAACATGGGTAAAGACACAGATACAGAAAACAACATGATGCCTTCAAGGAAGTGCAAGTCCTTCTGTGCTATTCAAATGAGGCACACTGGATAGAGTGGGGGTAGAGGGGAGCAGCTGCAGAGACCACACTGAAAAAGCAAAGAGATCATGAAGGAACTACTGTGTGCAAAATGTCCAAACGTTAACCTCAGCACTATGAGCATCACTGAAAAATTTTAACCAGAGGACTGACTGATCTGGTTCACATTTTAGAAAGATGCTGCATTGGTAACTGAGAGAATTGGTTGGACAAAGACTAGAAGCAGGGAGACCAGTCGGGAGGCTACAACATAAACCAGGAAAGAAGTGGATAGTGGAAGCTAAATCAATAGCAGAAAGGGAATCACGGGTCTAGGAGCCACTGCAGAAACGGGATCTGGATTGATTGCAGGCATATGAATGCACAGAGCTGTCTCGGTGTTTGCCAGTCATCAGGCTCAGTAAAGCCATTCCTAGAGGTGAACTTGCTGTCTTAGTTTTATAATACGTGTGTTAAGACAGGCTGGCTTACTTCTCTCAACTATTTTCATAACCAGGTTTTGTCTCTTATCCACACTCCCACTTATCTAATGGTGGCAAATAAATGCCAAAGAAGGAGAGAGACTGGACAGTAATGTCACACCAACTAACTTTATAAGCCAGTACAACAGGTTTGCAGGGACGGACCCCAATGGTACTTTTCTTGGACTTAAGAGATCTTTGGTAAGCCTCCTTTTACTTTAGGTATCATTTCAAGCACGCACAAAGCCAAAGAAAAATAAATGCAAAATTTAACTGAAAACAAAAACAAGTATTGATTCTAACATCTCTTTTTTATCCCATCTTTTAAAAAACCATTAAACATTAGTTAACGTGATTCTACTTGCAGCTCATGATCCTCCTCATAAGAAAAAGTACTAATACTGGACCTCTACTTTCAATAACTTAAAACCCAAATAAATTTATTAAAATGTTCATTTTAAGGGATATGTATAGTCTTTTTGTGGAAGAAAATAGGATAAGAAACCACAAAAAATGAGGACAAGTCAGTAGGACAAATAGATGAAAGAAGATTAAAATGGGTTATTAGGTTAAAGAAAGAAAAAAATCATTCTGCCAATTTTTTTTCTAGCAGAAGGGCTTACAGTGAACTATCCAATGTCTTTTTGTTATTGTTGTTTTTTCTGGCATAAGCCTTTCCTCTTGTCACATTTAACTCTTCACTCTTCCATCTGCCGCTAATGCCTTCACATTAACGCTGATACATCTCATTCTCATAGTCCCTAACTTCCTGCAAAAACAAACACAACCAACTTCTGTATTTCCATGCTCAATCTTAAACAGAGGCTCAAGGACACTTCCTTCCATTTTATATATGAAAAATATCACATAAAAATATTTTTACTATCCAGGTATTCAAGTACTAATTTCTCTACAGCAAAGTACTCAGGGAGACGTTGGCCACTGGGTACAAAACTCAATTAGATAGGAGGAATAAGTTCTGATGTTCTATTGTACAGTAAGGTGACTAGGGTTAACAGTTATGTTTTGTATATTACATAATAGCTACAGGAGAAGCTTTTGAATGTTTTCATCACAATGAAATGATAAATGCATGAGATGATTGATACATTAACTACCCTAACCCGATTATCATACAACATGTATATGTATCAATTTAAAAATATATACAACCTTAAATGTCTAAGGTTCCTTCAGACTGATAAACAAAACAGGAAAAGCTACACAACGAAAAATAAACTATAAAAATAGATCATTATTGATTTAGTACCATATCTGCAATATTTTCTTTAAGGAATTTAAAGCAAGGGAAATACAAGAGCATGATTTTTTTAAAACTTTTTAACTGCACTTTTCATTTGCTAGAACACAAAAGCAATTCCTTACGTTTCCATATGAGTTTGCTTTTTTACTTTTAACAAAATCTCTCCAAAAAAAAGATTTTTACAATGCACTTTTTCCTACAGAATGACAACCTTGCCAAATGTGAATTCAATCTGCATGTATCTGCAGACAAGTAATAAGACACCAGGGCCATTAGCATAATCAATACACAATTTACAGAGCTATCCAGATAGAACTGAAAATGAACGTGTACGCCATTATCTTAGTAACTATAAATTAATAGTCATTTGTGGAAATATGTTCCCACTTATATTGTCTCAATACTAACTTGTCAAGATAATGTGACCATACATTAAATATTTTTATAGTATATTTGCTATATATAAACATATTTTCAAATGATTTATTATTGATAATCTCCAAATATACATAAAATAAAATCTACTAAATCAATCACATATGGGAGAGAATGCTGATAAACACCTATATTTATTTTTTAGCTTTTTCAACATGTGGTTTAATAAGCATATAAATATAAATAAACATATATATATATTCAGAAACACATTTTTCAGCAAATCTATGTGGGCAAGGAGCATGTTCTCAGAAGGTAAGCTGGAAGGGCCAGGGCTCACCTTATTTTCTTAAAATAAATAATAAAGAAACTACTCTGGTCAATCCTACTACTGCTGCTTGTAATTTTTAAAAATCAAACACTTTTGAAACTTTACATTTAGCCAACACTACCAGAATAAATAAAGTATGTGCTGTCTCAGAAATACCATCCAAAAGACATCAAATTTGTAGTCATTTTGTCAGGAATGGTGACAGGTCATTCCCAGTCCCCTTCACAGATGGCATCAATGTTCCATCGGTCCTTGGGAAAAATCATCCCCAACAGGTGTGTCCACCTTCCACAGCAAGAAAGAAAAACTGGAATATTTCAAATAAAAGAAAACAGGCATCACTTCAGGACAGTAAAATGCCTTGACCTGCCAGTGGGAAATAAAAATTTGCTTTGCAGGCATAACCACGACTCACTTTTTCCTATAACCCAGACTGGTGGGCTCCCCCTACCAAATCTCCTGATCTTTGAGTAAGAGCATCAAGAGGAAAGATCTTTGAAAGTCTACTCAACCTCTATAAGGAGGTGATTCTGCTGAGATTTCACCAGCAATGGGAAAAACACTCCTGGATCCCTCATGCCTCCACCACCACCACTAAAACACTTCCCAGCTCAGCTTCCAGAGGCATTCAATCTTTTATCAGAAGCCAAAGAAAGCCTTTAATTACACAATTAGGGATTTGTAACCACTAAAACACTTCCCAGCTCAGCTTCCAGAGGCATTCAATCTTTTATCAGAAGCCAAAGCCTTTAATTACACAATTAGGGATTTGTCAGGTTTCCACTGTTTTTGGTGCTCTCTCAGGTGTAAATGACCAATATCATATCATATTTTTTTCTTGTAAAAGTAACTTTCTCTTGGGGACAAGGGAAATAGGGGAGGAAACTCAGATCTACATGCCTAAAGCAAAAGGGAACACCAGAGGAGAAGTCTGGTGGCCAGAGGATTAATTATTTCTACCTCTTGATTTGCTTTATGAGTGGTACTGCCTTCTATTTGAAAATAATGGGATTAACTCAGTTTCAAGTCAGGATTCTTTTTCTGCTTCAACCATACTTATTGGATGAGCCTAGTGCCTGTGCCTCAGTTTTCTTGCCTATAAAATGGGGACAATGACTGACACAGGATTCATTTAAGGCCAAATGTTATAACATACTGTATTTTTTATTAAAGACACAGTGTCTTTGGAAACACTAAGAAGGGGCCCAAATGCAATGCATTTGCCATGAACAGTGAACTCAACTCTCCTCTGGCTTCATTACCCACCTTAATCGTAATGAACGGTACTAAGAGTTTAACATAAAAGCTCACACAATTCCTCTTAGGCTTTCTACAGAAGGGGAAATATTTTCTTTTCTATAGGAAGAGGCAAAGCAGCCACAAAATTATGTGTTACCCCTAAGGACTTTGCAGAAGAGGAAAACATAAAGAGGGGAAAACATGCATGCTTCCCCAGCTGCCCATCCATAATAAAGAGCTATTACTGTACCAGTTAGTGACTTGCTAAGAAACAGATACCAGTTAACCACTTTATATTTGTTACCTAATACAACCATTCTGTGAGGTAGAGTCTTACCACTGTACTGGTAAGAAAACGGGCTTAGAAAGATTCAATAACATGCAGGATTCCAGTACAGGTCCATCAGGCACAGGGACCCTCATGCCTACTCATGGGCATGGAAAGTATGAACACAGGGCCAAAAAAGCCCAAGACATTGACAGCTAAAACTAGAATAGGGGGCTGACTCAACATGGCAGATGGCCCACAGTTTTGTCCTTTATAAAGAGTCTGAGAGGGGTTGGAAGTCACTTTTCCCTCCATAGTATAGCCGTGAAAGGTAACTCCTGGAATTAAAAATCAAGAGACTGAGATTTTCCTCCCTGTTCTATCACAAAGTCATGGTGTGATTTGGAACATATCCTTTACGCTTTGGGGGTTTTGGAGATGACTAGATGGGTCATCTCTGGGGTCCTCCCTGCTCTGAAGTCTCACGATCTGTGTCCTCTCTCGGACACTCACAACACTCACAACCTCAGTGGGCCCCTGAGCTCCTCCTAACAAGACATCCATCCCCAGCCAGGGCTGACCTTTCTGGAACCAAAATTACCATCCGAGCCCAATACCTTTTTTAAAGTGTTATCTCGAATATCTATATTAAATGATCCCAAGGTGGAATTTCCTTTGTCACTCACTATCATTTAAGGATATTCCACTCATTAAAAGTGGCCGCTCACAATCCTCTTGGCTCTCTGCACTCCGATTTTCATTACTATTTCTCTCACTTCATTTAGCATTAAGGTTGAAGGAAAAAGTATAAATGGATATTTGAAAGTCATCTGATTGGATATATTAAGGTTTTAGACTTTGTCTTATTGAAAGACAACTTTATGACAGTTTTCATTTAGTTGAAATAAAAAAGGAAGATAGTGCCTACAAAGAGCATCGCTGGACAAATGAGTGCCGAGGTCAACTGGCGGGCACTGACACAGGCTGTGTTTCCAAAGCCTGAAGGGACAGCCTGAGTCAAGCAATCTGGGAGTGGGGACCGGGTGATTTCATGAACTAAGCAAAGAGAGGAGGACTGGTGAGTGAACAAGCATGGGAGGCTAAGGGGAAATAAAAATAAAGCAAACTGAACAGTTAGGATTTACTGCAGAAAGAATGGAGGGGAAGCTAAAATGAAAAAAATGTCAGACCATCTGCCCCAAAATAAAGTTTCAAATATAATTAAAGCAGTGGCTAGACACAGCCAGACACAGACTGGTAGTTCTCTTAGACGTTTCACACTCTATATCCACATAGGCTTCTAGACAACACAGAATCCCTCCCTGAAACCTGGAAGAAAATGCTTTTAGACAAATTTGCTGATGACTGAGGTGATAATACAAAATCATCCCCTTATTCACCTAATTCCTTTGTAAACCCAAGCCCAGATTTACCTTTTTAATTTAAGGATTATTAATAAGTCTACTATGATTAAACCTTCGTTATAATGTGTGAGTTATTTGTCTCTAGTTCCTCTCCCAAGAACAATTAGACTACTTTTGTAAATTAGTATTGGCCCTTTTACAAAGAACCTAAAAGACATCAACCAGACTTACCAAAGCAATGGCAGAGGTTCTAAAATTAATTGGCTTCACTTTATGCTTTCATTATCTTTTAATTGGAATTTCTGCAGAAATTTTCCTTTCAGAATTCTCTCTACATTGGCAATGTAAAGTTGGAGTTTGGACTCAATCGCTGCGATGACCAGTGTGAAGGTACCTGCCATGGCAGCAAAGACTTTTGTCTTTGAACCTAATGAAGACTTTTGTGAGGAACCCCACCCCTAAAGACAGGCCATAGAAAGAAGTATGTTCAACCACACAGGTACCTGGAAATCCCTACTGTCCAACAACAGCAAAGAGGAACTTTCTAGAATAGAAGAGTTATATACCATGGGTGCAGAAAAGTGAGAAAACCTTTGAGAATAAGAAGAAACATTCACTAGGCACTTCATATCTGCCAGACACTATGCTAAGCGCTTACATGAATTAACTCTTAATTCTCACAACTCTATGAATTAGGTACTATTTTTACTCTCACTTACAGACATACAAACTTGGTACAAAGTGATTTAATAAATTGTCCGAGGTCAAGCAGATTAGAATTTCAACCCAAAGACTCCGGTTTAATACCCAGGCCCTTAACCACCACTCTAAATTTTCCCCATTTATGGGGGAACCACTTATGGTTTGCCAAGCACCCTCTATTTCCAGAAATATGAAGAGGGGCTGGAGAAAAGGGATGGAGATGGGAGACAAGGCCCTGCAGCCAGGGTAGTGGGGGATACAGACCTAAAAGAGGCATGAGAAAAAACCTTTCTATGTCAGACACAAAAACCATTGGTTATAAGGGAAGCCATGGACAAAACTGAAAACAGTTTTACACTTCTGGATGGCAAAAGAGAAAAATTACCACCCACAAAGTCAAAAGACAAACTGGGGAAAATATTTACAACACATAAGTCAGACAAAGGACTACTTTTCTTAATAATATGAGCTGCCCTTTCATACCAAAAGATAAAAGAGCCAAGGAAATAAAATGGCGATTCACAGTTTATAAACCTGCCAAAAGATCCTCAAGCTTCCTCATCATTACAGAAATGCTAATTAAAATGTCAAGGAAATACCAGTTTGTTTTTTCACTGTCACATTAGTAAAGACAAAGTATCTACATGCAGGCACCATCTACCTGCTGCTAACAGCAGTGTGGACACTGGGCTTGCCTCTGTGGAGGCACACTGGTGGTACCCATCAAAATTTTAAGAGCACATTCCCTTTAACCAACAATCCCATCTTTAGGAATATACCCCATATATATGATCATATGTGTCAGGAAATACGTATGTATGATCATTGAAGCAACATTTGTAAATAGTGATATAAACAAACAGAAAAGTAACTAAATAGAAACATCCTGATGGCCACCAGTGGGGGGAAGGGCTCAATAAATGACAGCCCATCCTACGGTGGATAGTGTAGAGTTGTTAGAATAAAAGGGAAAGGTCCTAAGTGCTGATGTGGAAGAATTACTAGGAAATATATCTAGAGAAGAGGACAACTAGAAGATTGTTTAAATAATTAAAAAGATACCAACATATATACATTGCTGTCTTAGAATGAATCAGATAGCTGCTTGAGTGCTTTACCACTAGGTATCCTCATCCTCTCTAAATAACCGTGGGACAGATACTTAAAAAACAGTTGGAAAGGGCAGCACATTATTAGCCTGCCCAGGGTATCGATGCATCTCACTCTGACCTGGCTTGGGGAATCCTCTCACAGACTTTTTTTTTCTGACTTTGAGATAATACTGTCAAAAATAGAAACAACAGAAAATGCATAGGAAATATGAGTTGGAAAGTGAAAAAAAAGTGCTGGCAGATTAATTACTGTTTTTGTTATCTTCCACAGTTTTTCTGCATTAGGTTTTAATTACAGAATATACAATGGATTTTCGATGCGCTATCATATTTTAATACTTACTAAGCTACTTGATGTGGCAATTGTACGAAGAACTTGCAAAGATCATATAATACAAAAAATTAGTGAGTTTACTCAGTATTTAGACAACATTATAAGAATGAAACCCAGATATTTGGAAGAGTAAATACATCTAATTAATAAGAAACACACTGGGTACAGTTGCAGGTATTTTACTAAGAATGCGAAAACTAGACCCATAAATAAAAGATGGCCAGAACTTGTACACAAGTCAGCCATGTGCAAATCATACATAAAGGATACCACCTGTATGAACTGAAAGTACACTATTGTTATAAAACTAAGTGCAATCTGGACTTAACATGAGGGACACAAAGAATCATCTAAATATGTTTTCATGGACTATTAGCTCCATGAAACCCCATGAGCAACCACGTCTGACTTGTTCCTTCCTGTGTCCCTAGAACCTGACACATATTTGGTGCTCAATAAAATTTCCTGTAGGATGCAAACCTAAAGCTTAATATGTTTTGAAAAATATCAAACAAGGTCATGCATCCTACAGGAATATGTTTCAAAAACATATTAAGCTTTAGGCTTGGCTGTAGAATTCTTCCCTGACCTCACGGAGATCTGTTAAATGTTCTCATTAACACGCAGTGCTGTCCCTTCAAAGGACTGGAAACTACTACCATCTTGCTTATTTAATCATTTCCACTGCTTTATCTTAACTCCATGAGGACACAGACCATATCTGTCTCCTTCATAGCATTCTCAACTCCTAATACTCCGAGACTGGTAAATGATAGATGTGCAGTAAATATTTGTTGATTAAACACATGACTGAATTAATGCATTTGTTTGTGTGCTTACCATCTACATTTTAGGCTATGGGGATTCAAAGAACAGGGACACAGAACTCTACTCTCAAAGGGCTTACAGATAAACCAGGAAGCCAACTTAGTGCCACAGTGACATACATGGTAGAGAGGGGATAATAAACAGAAAGGTCATTTAGACTCAGGTGGGTCAGAAAAAACATCCCATATGGGCTGAGTCTTAAGAGATGAAAACAATATTCAAGACTTTATTATTGTACAAAACTGACCTGAGAAACCACAATTCTTGCCTAGAGAGGGCTCAAAGTGAAGCCCTGAACATCATTAAAGGTTTGGAACATGCTGCTGTATGAAAATAGTACCAGCATTTGGACAAATGCATGAACATGAATTGAAGATAAGTCGATGTAAATAAAACTAAATTAATATGGTATACTTAAAGCAACACACCTTGACCTTGGCTTAGATTGTACTGCTACAGGTTCATACTCAGCTCACTGCAAAAATCCACCTGAGACCCAGGTCAGTACAAAGTTGATCTCACACCCACACATGCACACAATTTCTAGTCCAAAGCAGGTGCTGCTGTTAGGGCTGCTCCCAGTGAAGCATGACAAACCCCTAGTGAGGTGAATCAACCACTGGTCCAGGGCTCTCATCTAGAAGATGCAAACTGCTCTGTGGAAACTCCAGAGTGTGAACAGAGTCACATTCCTTATAAAAAGAATGGTTCAGTGTGTAATACACATGTCCTTCTCTATTAGCTTCCTAAATTCCTTGTCTTGACAAGAAATCACAGCAGAAAGTAAGACTTTCCAATCTGTGTTTGGAGACATAGGCCAGTTTTTAATTTTGTTCCATCAGCTACAACTCAGTCCAGTGCACAATTTAAAAGTATGCTTGCCCTATTAATATGAATTATTGATCTGCTTGCAAGAACCACAATTTCTCAATATAAGAATTCTAGGATGTTGGAGCTAGAAGGGAACTCGGAAACCATAGACACCTCCATTTGACTGGTAAGAAATGAAGTGACTTTGGCTCCACAGAAGTTTACTGAGCACTTAGTATAAGTCAGGCATCTGGCTAAGCACTGTCCTAGTCTGAGGACACAGAGGCAAAGACAGAGCTAGGAAGCCACCCGAGAGGCCTACCAGCCCATCATACTCATACTCGGTTTTAAATATGCAAATCAGCAAGTATAAAAAACAGTTACATTTAACAGAAGCCATAAAATGGTGTTATTACCTTGTAATGGTTTTATTTTGAAGATTAAAAATTTGGTATAATGATACAATACTTATGTAAATGACCTAGATGATGTTGGAGGAGGCAAAAGGGATTTCACGTTGATCATCTTTTTCTTCGGTCAGTTACACTCTACCATCACCATTCAGTCCAGCACTCACATCTCTGAACATGAAGTCCATCTAGACATCCAATATCATTATCCCTAAATTGTCTTATACTTAAGATCCATGATTCAGTAAAAGTTTATTCCAAAGCATTCACCTGTCTCTCAGGGGAAAAATAATCAAACCTACACACTATGGACTTTTCAATACCAACTTGCTGCAATCCCTAGTGTTCCACGCCTGCATATTTAATGGAATGAATTCCTTGTGACTTGTTTCACCTCAATTTTGTAGAGCAGGGATTCCTAACTGAAGTTTAGTTTTGCTTTTTTTTCATATCAACACCACACACATTCTTCAAGAGTCACCAATTATCTTAAAGGACGCCATATAAATTCTTCGAAAATTTTAAAAAATTAATTAACTTTACTATTGCACAATTAACTTTCAAAAATGTTATCCAGAACTTTTAGAAGGATTAAAAGATATTGCATCATCAATGATCCAAGTCCAGAAGTGTTGAAAATAAATGCTCCATATATTGTATTTAGTGGTTTCAGTTCAAGTGGGCATATTTATCATTAGATTATGAAAGAAAACAAAGCTCACCATTCTTTAAAAGTATAGTTCACCAAACTTTTGGTGCCAAAAATGCTTTTGAAACTTATTTTATCTAAGTGCTTCAACTGACCCAACTTGAAGAAAATGTTAACATACCATATACACGTATCTCCTTCTCTCCACTTACACAGCTTCCTTCCAAAAATTAAAAAGTAATGGAAGGTATTTAAAATTTCATCCAGTTTTCTAGACTATAGGCTTGGTAACAGCAAGACTGACATCTGTCTGGCTCATGATTGTATCCTCAGAACTCAGCACAGTGGCTGAGACAAGATAGGCGCCCCCCCCCCAAAAAAAAAAAACTTGTTAAATGATGAAATAAGCTCCCCTTTTTACAGATAGGAAATGGGAATCAGAGGGTAAGTGGCTTGCCAAAAGGTGCACACAACAAATCAGTGCTTGCCCCTGTGCTCTCTGCACTCTGCAGCCATCTCTCTACTGGTGCTAATATCCAAGTTACAATACTTATGACCATAACTAATTGTTTGTTTTTATTCTCAGCTCTTTCCAGGAATTAATATGCATTCCCTGGAGTCCACAGTTCTTTTCAATCCTTGCCTGATGTCTGCAAAGCATGCATCTAACTATGCATATATTGTACACTGACAGCCTGAAACCCCCTTCTTACAACAATTGCAGACTCCAGGCTTCATCGGATGAAAACCACACCCCGGCTAACTCAAGATGGCACCACCTTCCAGCCCTTAGATCTGTTCTGGCTTCATTACTACTTGGTAGAGCAGTGTTTGTGAATGGTTTACTACCTTTTGCCTTTTTCAATGTGTAAAAATAAGACAAAAGTGCTGATACTAGAGATTAAAAAGCATATGTCTAATAAACTTAAACAATTGATAGAGGCTAAATTGTTAGGAACGTTGAAAGCGATTAATGTTTAGTCTTATTCGGGCACTTACTGGACCTAATCTGGTTCTATTGTGAAGGAAAAGAACAATACCAAAGAACAGGTAAGAAATGCTGGAAATTGTTTCTAAATGTCAATATATAGTATAAAGCATTGTAATATTTTTTTAGATTCTTGGTCATAGAAACCCTTATAATACAGCAACTTATAGTTCACTATATGTACTCTTCACCCCTCCAAAACCTGTATTGTGAATACAGGTTTTCACAAATGTATTATGTATGAATATATGGGACTGTCTGTACTTGATGAGAATTTTGTCACTGTCAGGCAGACAAGTTTCCATCTTGATATATCCCTCATAGTACACTGATGGGATAAGAAATTTTGAGAAATGTCAATCATAAGAAAAGAGAAGGTAATAAAAAGAGTGAAATAATGACACTCAATGGTACAGTGACTTTAATTTCTAAAAGGAAATTATATTCCCTACAATGGCCAATTTTTATCAGGAAAAATCCATTTTTTCCCTTAAAAAGTGACTAACACTTATATGGATTTGCTAAACAAAGTGTATTCCACATAGAATGTTAGGTTTGTATGTGTGCATACTGTTATGTGGAGGTCTCACACTGTGTTATGAAAACTGAGGAGCTGAAACCTTTTGGTTTTACATATATATAAAAAATTATCATGACCAAAATGTAATTCCAACAAACTGCACTATTATAAAAATGCATATTCCGAATGTCAATCACTTGACCAAACTCAGCTTGGGAGAGCTATGCTCATTCATGAATATATATGCTTTCCAAACCAAATCACCTTCATCTGAAAATAAGACTTAAAACAACAACACAGGCCCAACACATACACACATGCAAATGACAGACACATTTTTTTCCAGGATTTTTCAAAGCATCTACTATTCCATGAAATTAAAATATATGGTGTCAAAAAATAATAATTTAAAATATATGAATTTATCTTTTTTATATCTTCTAGAAAGAGGAGTTTCTAGACAGTCATATTTGAATCTGAATTGTTTTAATGAGCAAATTATAAACCTCTGCAATCAGACATCTAGAATAGAGATGCTAACTGTAATGTGTGCTGCCATAATAATGATACCCCCAAGATGAGCCCAGCACTTGTAGCTGTGGCAGGGTCCCCAGGCAGCTGGATAAATACTGCTTGATCATTATCCCTGCTAAAACTGAAGCTACTGAAGTTTTAAAGAATTCGTATCTTACTGAATTTCTTTCATCTCTAATAATTACTAAACTGGCATAATTACTTATACTAGAGGTGGAATGTGATGCACGCTAAAAGCCCAAGATGCCTAAAATTAAAGTTTTTTTTTTTTTTTAAGCCACGATTCTACTTAGTTTTCAAAGATTTGTCTTGTGTCAGGCTTTTATGCCAAGAGTTGCATAATTATTTAAACCATTTAAAAGCTTTCCTTACACTATTTGATTAATACTATAACAGAGCTATTTAAATTTACTAATGTTAACTTTAATGTTTAAGTTTTAATTGCTTTGTAATAACATTGTTGCAGAACATATTTTAAATCAGACAAGTACATTTTCATTACAACAAACAAGGTATATGCAATCCTAGCTAGTGCACCATGTAATCCCCAAACAAAAAACAGGAACATATTTCAGATTTAATTGAAATGGGATTAGAAAGTTGCATGCTTCCCCCCCCCCCCCCCCCCCCCCCCCCCCCCCCC
>NW_007728929.1:182503-183777 GCF_000696425.1 Galeopterus variegatus
TCCCCCCCCCCCCCGCCCCAGAACTAACTTTAACCTTTGACAACACAACAGGAGTCAAAGGAGGAAAAAAATTAAATACATCTGGGAAAATACTTAGCTAGAGGTTTGATAAAGAAAGTCAGCTGTTGTATTAAATCTCATTCAATTCAAAAGCATTCTTTAACATATTATAATGACAACATTTACATTGTTAACAATCTATAGGGCTACTAAAATATGATGCAAACGTTGCAAGTCTTAAAATCATTCTCTCTTCTTAAAAATAACTAAAAAACTGGACATGGTATCCATTAAACACAGCCATAAAGAATGTATTCTATGGCAATAGAATTAATGACATTAAACCAGCAATGTGAATTCTGTCAGATGAATTAATAAAGCACACTAATAGGAACAACAGACCTTTCGTAAAATTCTTAATTGATCTTGATAGACTTGCTCTTTTTTACTATCAAAACCTCTTTCTCCTTATTGCATGCTTTTATATCAAAATGAAAACTCAAGCATGTATACTTAATAATACATTTCAAGTTCTGTCAACAAGTATTTCACAAGATTTTGCCAGACTAGCCAATCCTCAATAATAGACTTCCTTTAAAAATAAAGGGAGAGGTAAAAATGTTCCTATAACATGAAAAGAAATCTACAAATTACTACAAGACTTGCACTGTTCCAAATAAGCAAGTAAAAAGAAGTAAATATAATTACTGGAAGCAAAAAGTTGAAAAATTCTGTCATCACTGCGAGACATCACTGCTGTCAATAAGAATAACTACAATGGATTTGAAGGGATATGGGAATACTCTGGCAAAACAAAAAAGAAAAATTATTAACAGCTTGCTTTATAAAAAGCTGCTAATCTCAAATCCCTTTGTAATTGCATTTTTACATGTGTGCTTTTATTTTCAATATCCTATTTTTTGCCCTTTTTTGGCTGGGTGAATAAAAGCCAACAATCCACTCATGCATCAAACAGATGTTTTTGTTTTTAAGGCCAAGTGGAATCTTATGAATTTTTGTGCCCTCCCTTTAAGAAAATGCTGCCAGAACTGCTGAAATCATGAAACTGGCGTTTTGCAAAAGACTCACTGGACCATCAGTTCTGGAACTTTGACTAGCACTCATGGGATTCTTGCCAAATGTAATTGCTGTTTTTGTTTATGTCGGATTGTCTACTGATTGGACTATAATCAATTTAATGACTTCAACATCTAGTCAGTATAATTTAGAGGTGGTAGAGGGAAGAAACAGTCACTGGTTGATAGATGACTAGA